>NC_089534.1:52500-72500 GCF_963924715.1 Thunnus thynnus
CGGGTAACCCTAACCCATGTTGGTGGAAAAAATCAGACACTTCCTTGAAAGTGCATGAATTACCAGTAGTTATGTTATTGCTACATTTCTGTTTTTGTTGGTATAAAAGTTGCTTGAACATGAATAAATACATGTAAACATTACCTGTGTTATATATATGTACAGTATATCTGTGACACAACAATATTTAACATAATAGGATGTCAGTGGCAGCTGTAAGTAACTTAAACAAGAGTCTCAGTGATGACTGGGTGATACTGGGGAGCAAAGTTTGGTTGTCTTCGTTTTTTTCAGGTGTTTTTTATTTATTTAGTATTTCCTGCTGTTTTGTGATGTTGTTTTGTTTGTTTGTGTGTTTGTGGGTGGGGGTGCTGGGGAGACTTGCTGTACTAGTTTGCACCTATTACACCTGTGTTGTGTTTGTTTCTCTTTATTTGTACAATAAATAATTGATTATAAAGAAAAACAATAAACGCAATCGCACTTTGATACAGAGCAAAAACCAGGCAACGTTTTCAGTCTTTAACTGTTTATTTTACATTTCAAAGCCCAATTTCAACTTTCACACACAAACATCTTCAAACAGGAACCGTTCACACTCAGTTCTCCACATATTTATGACATCATCACTCGTTCTTCTTCCTGGTGAAACCTGCTGCCTTCATTAACGAGATGTTTCCAGCCTGGTGAATATTTGTGTTTAAAGGTCTGTGAGATGCTGTAGAATCAATAAATAATCAATAAGTCTGAGATAAATGACTGCATGTGAAAGAAAATACATAAAAACTTACAATATTAATATAATTATAAATCATATCTGATCTGAAAACACAGTTGTGTCATTTGAAGTCGTTTAGTTCAGAAAATAAAGATGATTTAGATTTTCTGATTTTTATTGACAGTCAGTAATTATCAGGCTTATCAATATTATTGAAACATGTGATTACAAGTAGATGAACACAAAGACACACAGCGTTAAATATTTTATATATATGATCATTTGACTCGGAGTCCAGGTGAGTCCAGGTGAGTTCAGGTGAGTTCAGGTGAGTCCAGGTGAGTTCAGGTGAGTTCAGGTGAGTCCAGGTGAGTCCAGGTGAGTTCAGGTGAGTTCAGGTGAGTCCAGGTGAGTTCAGGTGAGTCCAGGTTAGTTCAGGTGAGTTCAGGTGAGTCCAGGTGAGTCCAGGTGAGTCCAGGTGAGTTCAGGTGAGTCCAGGTGAGTTCAGGTGAGTCCAGGTGAGTCCAGGTGAGTTCAGGTGAGTTCAGGTGAGTCCAGGTGAGTTCAAGTGAGTTCAGGTGAGCAGCGGACGTCGTAGAGCAGGAAGCGGATGAGTTGGACAGGAAGTGGCAGCGTATGCAGCAGTCGGAGGCGTCGGACGCCGAGCAGTCGTCTGATCTTCAGCCTGCAGAGCTGCATCAGAGGATGAGGAGGAGCTGAAACACAAACAGGTGAACAGGTGAACACACCTGGATCCTGTTCTGAATCTGGATCTTTTGTCATGGCAACAAATCCTGAAGCCAAAACCTGCAGATGTGCAGTTTATTGACAGTCAGCTGATCAGGATTTATGATGTAATTAATAAACATGTTGTGTTAATCATTTAAAGGTGCAGTGTGTAGAATTTAGTGGCAGAATGTTTTAATTAGTGTTTAATAACCTGAAAATAAGAATCGTTGTGTTTTTGTTACCTTAGAAAGAGCCTTTATATCTACAGAGGAGGCGGCTCCTCTTCCACAGAGCCGCCATGTTGCACCGCCATGTTTCTACAGTAGCCCAGGACGGACAACAAACACCTGCTCTAGAGAGAGCCTTTCATGTTTTTAACGAGTTTGGCGGCCACAGCTGGTTCTCCTACATGGAAGGGGAGGAGGGGTATTCAATCACCACTAGATGCCACTAAATCTTACACACCGGTTCAGTGTTTAAATGTCATTAAATATGTTCTGTTACACCAAACAGTTTCAAATAATTTCACTGTCGCAGACAAATTTCCAGTGTTGAAATAAAATCATGTCAGTTTTGTATAGTTGTAGTGCACTACAACGATTCTTCATCACGAGTCTTCATCACGAGTCTTCATCACTTTTTCTTTTTCTCATCTTGACATTCCGATAAGATCAAACATGTTTAATATTATCTTAAGTCTTTATTCTTGGTTCATGCAAATAGTGAAGTTTAATGACGTGAACATTGTCAACAACCAATAGGAGCGCTCTTTCCAGCATCAAACAGGAAGCAGCAAACTGGGTAGTTACTGTAATACCGTCACACACACACACACGATAGACGGTGACTCAACAGTGTTATGAGACGTTCACTGTGTCCTCCTGCTAAAATAGTGCCGCTAACTATCGTAGTCTGCAGCGACTGGGGGTGACAAAATAGAAAATGTAATGTTTGTACGGAAATACAGTTTATCTTTATGGATTATATTGATGCTGAAGAAGACTGTCGACATGTGACGCCTTTATCTTGAGTTTCTAGAGTTACATGCAGACATGTAAGGAATTGTTAATGTATTTCCTAAAGGGAGTTTGAAGTAATATTTTCCCAGAGAGAGCAGGAGCTTCAGTTTAATTCAAACTACTAATATGTACATTTTAATGTTTTGTCACAGAAGCAGCAGCTAACTGCTGAAGTACGATGAGGTTGTCTGATGTTGACGTCTGTCTAACGGCAGTCTGCAGGTCTGTGCATGTTTTTAAAACCTTCCTAATGAAACATGATGTGCTTGATGGTTTTACTAGTGACTCCTGGTGAAACTTGAAAGCTCAGCATTCTTGTTGCCCTTTAGCTTCCCTTTTTAAAAAATCACATCAATATTTGTTCACCCAGAAAGAGCTAATATCTCTCTGTATAATATGACCTCCTCTCTGTCAGCTGTTGGAGGAGTTAAACTCCAGGCTGCTGCTGTTTCTCCTGAAACATCCGGCAGCTGAACGCTGCGTCCAGGTGGTTCATGGTTGAAGCTGTTTTAATGTACAAATACAAGAACAACACGACACCTTTTGAAATGTGATTGTCTTTGTTGATATAATCTAAGAAACGTTAAAGTTAAATGAAAATGAGTAATAACAGAAACAATCAGCATGTCGTCTCTGTTGTTGTTCAGTTTTAACTAAATGAATGAATTAATCTACAGTTTGTAGTGTGTGTCCACTGCAAACACAAGCGCAGCTTCTGTTTCTGCTCCGATGTTCAATAGTTTTTCTTTTTGTGAATTTCTACCAGGAGCAGGAAGTCTTGTAAATAGTGACTCTTCAAGATCCCGAGTCTGCAAAATCTGTGTCTGTGACTAAAAACTCAGTGACTTTATGACACATTGTCTTCAGATGTGTGAGGGTGTCAAACTCTAGTGTTCAGCGTTAATCATTTAATAAGTTTCAGTTTTTAATTTCATTAAATGTGTTCTGGCTCCTTAAACAGTTTATGACTTTTTGATCTCAAACTGAACTTGAATTGATTCTTTTTAGTTCACAAACCTTTGTTTAGTTGTATATTTTATCACGTACGAGTATCTGTAACTCTTATTATAAAGTTTATCCACTTATATAGCACGATTTTAACAAACACAAGGTTAAAGAACACAATAAAACGATGAAGGACACAAGAGGATAAAAGTCATAAAATAAGATAAAATAAAATAAAATAAGATAAAATCAAATAAAACAAAATAAGATAAAATCAAATCAAATAGGATAAAAACAAATAAAACAAATGAAATAAAATACATAAAGTGCACGGCTCACATAAGATGCAAAACGCTTCATGGTGTGAAAGCCAGAGAGGAGAGGAGGGTTTTAAGAAGAGATTTAAAATGAGACGGTGAGGAGCCGAATGTCTAATGTGCAGCGGTAATCCGTTCCACAGTTTTGGAGCTGTGACAGCGAATGCTCGTTCACCTCTGAACTTAAGCCTCGCTTTAGGCACCGTCAGGAGCAGCTGGTCAGCTGACCTGAGAGAGCGGCCGGTCAGCTGACCTGAGAGAGCGGTTGGTCAGCTGACCTGAGAGAGCGGCCGGTCAGCTGACCTGAGAGAGCGGCTGGGAGTGTAGGCGTGCAGCAGCTCAGAGAGGTAAGGTGGGGCTAGGCCATTCAAGGCTTTAAAAAGCAAATAAAATCATTTTAAAATGAATCCTGAAATGGACGGGCAGCCAGTGGAGTGAAGCTAAAATAGGTGAAATGTGCTCATACTTGCTTGTGCCAGTTTAAAGACGTGCAGCAGAATTTTGCACCAGTTGAAGACGAGCAATGGAGGACTCACTAACCTCCATATAAAGTGCATTGCAGTAATCCAGCCGAGTGGTGGATTACTGTCTCAAAGTGCCGTCTCTGAAGGACTGGTTTAATTCAACTGGAAAAAGTTTGACTTCACCACAGCTTTAATCTGGTTGTCGAATTTAAGGTCTGTGTCCACTTTTACCCCCAGATTGTGCACAGTTGACTTGTGATACTGTGCCAAAGAACCCAGATCAACCGGGGGGGTCACAGATGTGCCACCAAAGACCATGACTTCTGTCTTTTTTTCATTAAAATTTAGGAAGTTTAGAGACATTCAGGCTTTGATGTCATGTAAACACTCATGCAATGGCTTAACACTGTAGGAGTCTGACTTTTTTAGGGAGACATAGATCTGACTGTCACCCGCATAGCAATGAAAAGAAATGCCATGTTTGGAAAATAAAAGAGGGCCAAGCACAGAGCCCTGTGGTACCCCACATGAGAGGGGAGCAGTGGAGGACACAGAGTCATCAAGGCTGACACAGAAGGTTCGATGTGCCACTGATGCCCACCCACTGCTCCAAACCAGCAATCTGGATTTCATGGTCCACTGTATCAAAAGCTGCAGTCAAATATAAAAGTACAAGAACAACACAGTGACCAGAGTCAGTAGCTAAAAAGATGTCATTAAAAACTCTTAAAAGTGCTGATTCGGTGCTGTGCAATGTTCTAAAATGAAAATCTGTGGAAAATCTCAAGAATATTTTGTTAATTTAAAAAGTCCATGAGCTGAGAATAGACAACCTTTTCTAAGATTTTAGAAAGGAAAAAATGAACAGGAACCTCTCCAGAGGACAGACTGCTATTAATAACTGTGAGAACAGATGGTCCAACAGTCTGGACAAGGGTTTAATTGTGATAATAAGAGCAGCTGATCAATGATTGATCAATAACCTATAATATATAATCTGAATCATCTCGAACTTGATCAGCTGACTGCAGGTTTGGGTTCAAGGACTTGTTGCTATGACAACAGTTCCAGGTCCCTCTACTCAGCCCCGCCTCCAATCAGTTCTGTCTCCAGCCAGCCAATCACAGTGATCCATAACTGAGCTCACGTTGTTGTTTCAACAGATTTAATATGACATCATTTGTCATGTGACCTCTGACATCATCAGAGAGAGATTAACAGGAACTCTGAGAACTTTATTGGAGAAATATTTTCTCGTTCTCAGGGACATTTTTATGGACCTTTTATGGGAACATGGAAAACTTTTCTAAGAAAAGGAACCTTTTAGCAGCTGTTACCATAATTACAGTTGCTATGACAACAATTTGTCAGGTTTGATGTGTTTCTTACCAGCTTTCAGTTTGATTGGCGCCCAGTCGCTGCGACTCTCCAGAACCTCCAGCAGCCGAGAGCAGAGACGGACGTGTCCAACATAGTCCAGCAGCAGCGAGATGATTGGACCAGAGACACGAAAGAAAGATGGCCTGGAGACGGCCTCACAGAACTGCAACAAGGACAGAGGTCTCTGAGGATGTTCAGAGGACACTCAGAGGGCACTCAGAGGACACTCAGAGGACAGAAGACACTTAGAGGACACTCAGAGGACACTCAGAGGACACTCAGAGGACAGAAGACACTTAGAGGACACTCAGAGGGCACTCAGAGGACAGAGACTGTCAGAGGACACTCAGAGGACACTCAGAGGGCACTCAGAGGACACTCAGAGGACAGAAGACACTTAGAGGACACTCAGAGGGCACTCAGAGGACAGAAGACACTTAGAGGACACTCAGAGGACACTCAGAGGACAGAAGACACTTAGAGGACACTCAGAGGGCACTCAGAGGACAGAAGACACTTAGAGGACACTCAGAGGGCACTCAGAGGACAGAGACTGTCAGAGGACACTCAGAGGACACTCAGAGGGCACTCAGAGGGCACTCAGAGGACAGAAGACACTTAGAGGACACTCAGAGGGCACTCAGAGGACAGAGACTGTCAGAGGACACTCAGAGGGCACTCAGAGGACACTCAGAGGACAGAAGACACTTAGAGGACACTCAGAGGGCACTCAGAGGACAGAGACTGTCAGAGGACACTCAGAGGACACTCAGAGGGCACTCAGAGGACACTCAGAGGACAGAAGACACTTAGAGGACACTCAGAGGGCACTCAGAGGGCACTCAGAGGACAGAGGATACTCAGAGGACTCTCAGAGGTCAGAGGACAGTCAGAGGACACTCAGAGAACACTCAGAGGGCACTCAGAGGACAGAGGATACTCAGAGGACAGAGGATACTCAGAGGACTCTCAGAGGACACTCAGAGGAAAGAGGACAGTCAGAGGACTCTCAGAGGACACTCAGAGGGCACTCAGAGGACAGAGGATACTCAGAGGACTCTCAGAGGACACTCAGAGGACAGAGGACAGTCAGAGGGCACTCAGAGAGCAGAGAATGCTCAGAGGACAGATATTTCTGCCCTCACCTGAATGGGGTGCTGTGGCGGTGCATCCCCGCTGACCAGCAGTTCCTCGATGGGATGGCGTGCCAGTGAGATGGCAGGATGTGGCTTCTGTCCATAGGGACAGACGAAGCAAAGCTGGGCGTCACAGCCGTTGTCCAGCAGCAGTTTGAGCATGGAGAGAGACTCCATGTTGAGCAGGATGGCTGATGGGAACGAGGACGGCTGGGTGGAGATCTGAGCATTGACATCAGCGCCATACCTCAACAGCAGCGCTGCCATCTCCGTCCAGCCAAGCCGCACAGCGATGAGCAGCGGGTTAAAAACCTCCAGGTTGGCGTCAGCTCCAGCCTCCAGTAGCATCTTGGCAGCTTCCAGGTTCCCATTGTAGACGGAGAAGTAGAGCGGCGTGCTGCGCCGGTCCTCGTACATGCTGGAGCGTTCCAGCGACAGCTTGGCATTGACATCGAATCCCGCCTCAATCAGCAGCTCCAAGATGTCGTCCCTGTCCTTTTCTGCAGCGATGTGCAGAGGATTGATGCCGCTGTGCTGAATGCTGACCCTGCTGGTCACTGCCATCAGCATCGTCACGATCCTGCAAAGTACAAACAGGAAGTAAGCAGGCTGAACATTCTGATACTGACCAAAAGTGTTAAACTGAAGGAAGTTTGTCAATTCATCAAGTGAAAATTTGAACCCAGAGGAGTTTCAGATTCAGGATCTGACCGTGTGTGATGGTTCTGAACAGCCACGTGGAGAGGCAGCAGGCCGGACCTCGTCGATCTGTTAGCGTCGGCCTTCAGAGACAACAGCATCTCCACAGCAGAGATGTGACCATTCTTACTGGCTTCAAACAGCGGAGACGCTCCGTCTTTAGCTGCTGCATTTATATCTGCACCTGAGAGACACTGACACTTAAACATCAATAGCCTCATTTAATCAATGTGCAAATGAGACTAAACAATCCATCAGTGTAAATGTGGTGGATGACTCTGATATTCTCTCGCTTCAAAAGGTCTGAATTCTCTGAAAATGTTTCCATGCTTAGAGGGTCTCATGTACCTCAGAATGATATTGTGATATCTCAGGAATGTGTCACAGCCCTATTTAAGAGGATGAACATAAGGAGGAATGCTGGTTCTGATACCATCTGAGGGCGCAGCTCAGTGAGGTCTTCACTAAACTCTTCCAGATGTGTGCCGAACTTGGCCAGATACCTACAATCTGGACAACATCCACTATAATACCCATCCCAAAATCAAAAAATCCAGAAGAACATAATGAATCTAGACCCGTTGCACTTACAGGTGTGGAGGAAACTGTTCATTCTCGATAGTGTGTATAAGCACCTCAAGGAACCCAAATCGCATGTGAGACTTTTATTTGCTGATTTCTTTTCGGTTTTTAACAAGATACAGCCTCATATTTGATTGGCTGACTTGCTTCTTATTTTAAATTACCAAATGAGCAGCTTTTGATGTTGCTTTTAGATTTTCTAACAGACAGAATACAGCAGGTTTTGTTGAATGGACATGTGTTCGACACCAAGGTCTCACATACAGGCTCACCCCAGAGTCGTGTCCTGTCCCCCCTGCTTTTTATTACGCATACAGACAGCTGCAGGACTTCTTGTGAAATGCCTAAATGATATCTTTAAGGTCTGCTCCAAGGTAATTGGAGTTCAGCAAAGAGACTTGTGTTCCCTCTGGGAGAAACATGAGGCCCAGTAAGCAAAAGGAATTATCAGCCAGTCTGACCATATTCTGTCCAGTGAACACAGACAGTAGTCATTTTAAATGACTGTTACATTCTTTTAAACTCGGTTATTTATATGAACTATAACAAAATCTTTTATTTCCTGCTGCTCATTGTTTCCTTGTATTGACCCATGTATCCATGTATCTATCCGTTATCTGAACATCAGCCTGTCCATTTATATCTGCACCTAAAAGACAAACATTTTAACCCAGTGATTTTTAGTGTGTAAGGCAGACCTTTCTTGACGAGGAAGTCGATGATGTCAGCATGTCCATGCTGTGAGGCAGTAAAAATTGGTCTGATGCCAAAGATGTCTCTGGTTTGCAGTTTGGCTCCGGCCTTCACTAACATCCTGCAGAGCTGCAGTTGTCCATGTCTGCAGGTTTCATGAAGGGGACTTCCTCCCTGACTGCTACAGCGATTCACCTGAGCTCCAAACTTCAGCAGCAGCTCCACCACAGCTTCACTCGACTGCTCGCATGCTGAGAGACAACAACAACAACAGTCAGGCTGAGAGACTCCTGTCATACCGGCAGGAGGTGTAAGATCTGGTGGACTGGCGACTGGTGTGGGGAGAATAACTTCTACATCAATGTGGGGAAGACGAAGGAGCTGGTCATGGATTTTAGGAGGAGAAGCCACATCCCATCCCCCCTGTTAATCAATGGAACAGCTGTGTAAACGGTCCACAGCTTCAAGTACCTTGGAGTACACATTTCCAGGGACTTGATGTGGACCATAAACACCTCTAACATCTTAAAGAAGGCCAACGCCTTTATTTTCTCAGGAGGCTGAGGCAGAACGGCCTCAATACCTCAGTGCTGGCAGCTTTCTACAGGTGTGCGGTGGAGAGTACACTCACCTTCTCCATCACCACCTGGTATGGGAACTGCTCTGCTGCGGACAGGAAGGCGCTGCAGAGGGTGGTGAAAACCACCCAGAAGATCACTCACAGCAGCCTTCCTTCCATTGAGGACATCTACATCAGCAGGTGCAGGAGTGGTGCGGCCCACATCACTGGGGACCCTACTCACCCGGCCCATGGACTGTTTGACCTGCTCCCCTCCGGCAAGAGGCTGCGGAGCATTAAGACCAGGACAACTAGGCTCAAACACAGCTTCTACCCAGAGACTGGTGAACTCCATGCCTCATTTAATGCACTTTCACCGTTCTGCCTGCTATCTGTCATGCTGCCATGTTGTCTTAACTTAACATGCTGCTCAATTTGTTTAATCCACTGCACTACGGTATTTATTAGATATGCTTATTATTGTTATTTATTCTTAGTATGGGACTAATTATTGTAGATTATTTTTAGACTTATTGTATTGTACGCTGCTGGACCTGAGTACAAATATCATTTCATGTGTAAGTATGCAAATGACAATAAATTAACCTTGAACCTTGAACAACAGTCAGAGGCTGAGAGACAACAACAACAACACTCAGAGGCTGAGAGACAACAACAACAACACTCAGAGGCTGAGAGACAACAACAACAACAGTCAGAGGCTGAGAGACAACAACAACAACAGTCAGAGGCTGAGAGACAACAACAACAACAACAACACTCAGAGGCTGAGAGACAACAACAACAACAGTCAGAGGCTGAGAGACAACAACAACAACACTCAGAGGCTGAGAGACAACAACAACAACACTCAGAGGCTGAGAGACAACAACAACAACAGTCAGAGGCTGAGAGACAACAACAACAACACTCAGAGGCTGAGAGACAACAACAACAACACTCAGAGGCTGAGAGACAACAACAACAACACTCAGAGGCTGAGAGACAACAACAACAACAGTCAGAGGCTGAGAGACAACAACAACAACACTCAGAGGCTGAGAGACAACAACAACAACAGTCAGAGGCTGAGAGACAACAACAACAACAACAACACTCAGAGGCTGAGAGACAACAACAACAACACTCAGAGGCTGAGAGACAACAACAACAACAGTCAGAGGCTGAGAGACAACAACAACAACAACAACACTCAGAGGCTGAGAGACAACAACAACAGTCAGAGGCTGAGAGACAACAACAACAACACTCAGAGGCTGAGAGACAACAACAACAACACTCAGAGGCTGAGAGACAACAACAACAACACTCAGAGGCTGAGAGACAACAACAACAACACTCAGAGGCTGAGAGACAACAACAACAACAGTCAGAGGCTGAGAGACAACAACAACAACAACAACACTCAGAGGCTGAGAGACAACAACAACAACAGTCAGAGGCTGAGAGACAACAACAACAACAACAACACTCAGAGGCTGAGAGACAACAACAACAGTCAGAGGCTGAGAGACAACAACAACAACAACAACACTCAGAGGCTGAGAGACAACAACAACACTCAGAGGCTGAGAGACAACAACAGTCAGAGGCTGAGAGACAACAACAACAACACTCAGAAGCTGAGAGACAACAACAACAGTCAGAGGCTGAGAGACAACAACAACAACGACAACACTCAGAGGCTGAGAGACAACAACAACAACACTCAGAAGCTGAGAGACAACAACAACAGTCAGAGGCTGAGAGACAACAACAACAACGACAACACTCAGAGGCTGAGAGACAACAACAACAACACTCAGAGGCTGAGAGACAACAACAACAACACTCAGAGGCTGAGAGACAACAACAACAACACTCAGAGGCTGAGAGACAACAACAACAACAACACTCAGAGGCTGAGAGACAACAACAACAACACTCAGAGGCTGAGAGACAACAACAACAACAGTCAGAGGCTGAGAGACAACAACAACAACACTCAGAGGCTGAGAGACAACAACAACAACACTCAGAGGCTGAGAGACAACAACAACAACAGTCAGAGGCTGAGAGACAACAACAACAACACTCAGAGGCTGAGAGACAACAACAACAACACTCAGAGGCTGAGAGACAACAACAACAACAGTCAGAGGCTGAGAGACAACAACAACAACAACAACACTCAGAGGCTGAGAGACAACAACAACAGTCAGAGGCTGAGAGACAACAACAACAACACTCAGAGGCTGAGAGACAACAACAACAACACTCAGAGGCTGAGAGACAACAACAACAACAGTCAGAGGCTGAGAGACAACAACAACAACAACAACACTCAGAGGCTGAGAGACAACAACAACAACAGTCAGAGGCTGAGAGACAACAACAACAACAACAACACTCAGAGGCTGAGAGACAACAACAACAGTCAGAGGCTGAGAGACAACAACAACAACAACAACACTCAGAGGCTGAGAGACAACAACAACACTCAGAGGCTGAGAGACAACAACAGTCAGAGGCTGAGAGACAACAACAACAACACTCAGAGGCTGAGAGACAACAACAACAACAACACTCAGAGGCTGAGAGACAACAACAACAACACTCAGAAGCTGAGAGACAACAACAACAGTCAGAGGCTGAGAGACAACAACAACAACACTCAGAGGCTGAGAGACAACAACAACAACACTCAGAGGCTGAGAGACAACAACAACAACAGTCAGAGGCTGAGAGACAACAACAACAACGACAACACTCAGAGGCTGAGAGACAACAACAACAACACTCAGAGGCTGAGAGACAACAACAACAACACTCAGAGGCTGAGAGACAACAACAACAACACTCAGAGGCTGAGAGACAACAACAACAACAACACTCAGAGGCTGAGAGACAACAACAACAACACTCAGAGGCTGAGAGACAACAACAACAACAGTCAGAGGCTGAGAGACAACAACAACAACACTCAGAGGCTGAGAGACAACAACAACAACACTCAGAGGCTGAGAGACAACAACAACAACACTCAGAAGCTGAGAGACAACAACAACAGTCAGAGGCTGAGAGACAACAACAACAACACTCAGAAGCTGAGAGACAACAACAACAGTCAGAGGCTGAGAGACAACAACAACAGTCAGAGGCTGAGAGACAACAACAACAACACTCAGAGGCTGTGGTCACGTGACCTTCAAGTGCAATTGTTGGAAGACTCTAAGGCTCTCCCACGGCATCCCCAACTTTATAAATAATTTGACTTCAGAGACGTATAGCAGTACTTTGTCTGGTCATACGAACTATATAAGATGTCAAGCAACAAGAAACTGTTTAGCATCGCCAACCAAAACACCAGTGGTGAAGTGAAAACAACAGGATGCTAACAGCGCTGCAGCTACCGATGCTAGCACAGAGGAAACTTTCTCTTTTGCTTTAGCCAAAAGATCCATTGTCACCAATGCAATTAATAATGCAGTTGAGAGTGTGAAAGACTCCATTAAAAAGCTGCAGAAAGATTTAGATGCCCACGTGGACACTGTTCAGGGTTTGGTATCTAAAGTCAAGAAGAGGACCATAAACACTGAGTACTCGACAACAGCTCGGGGCTCGAAAAACTCCAGCACAAGCTTGCCCTGTTCGAAGACTATAACAAGAGAAATAACGTAAGGATCAGTGGTTCACTGAGTTCCTGTGAGGGTCTCGGCAGGGGGGCAGAGGGAACACCTGAGTGCCAGCGACAGTCCAGAGGCACAGGGAAGCTATGGATCAAGAGTGTGTGAGGTGAGCATCAATCCCAGGAAAAGGTGAGGAATTTTTACAGCCCTGTTTTGATCTTAAGGTCTGCCCCATTTATCATCACTGCATGTTACTCCATTGAAACTTTGACACTAACCGTTACAAGATTGCCCTCAGCTCATTGGGCAGTCTGTTCGATGCCATCTTGCTATTGTTCTAGCCAAGTCACTTCCGCCATGACATGACTTCCTGCCATAGTCATGTCCACCATCTAAACTCTCGACGTCATCACACTAGATCATGTCGCCATCTTGCCACCCACACGCATGCACACACACACACACACACACACACACACACACACACACACAGACACACACAGACACACACACACACACAGACACACACACACACAGACACACACAGACACACACACACACACTCAAACACACACGCTCCCGCTTGCATGTGTTTTCACTGTACATGGCTGTATGTTTGCTTAAGTAGAATTACATTTTAGGACAGTGGTTTATTGATCAGAGCATCTGCTAACTTTGTTTAATAAACCCTGTTATATCTTTAAAGAGAAGTTCTTTTGTCATTATTGTGTTTTATATATTGTTAAAAGTGGCTGATCGAGGGAACCAGAGCTCGAATTCAAACCTTCTTCGTTCACCTGTGAATGTTGATATCCCTCCGTTATTAGCATTCTATGAGACTACCTTATTGTTTGGTCATTGGTCCCAGTTTCCAGGTGGTGCCCCATAATTATTAATTCATATTAATAATTTTATTAATTTTATAATTAATAATTATCTCTGCTGATTATTAATTATTGCTAATAACCAGCTGTGCTCCTCATAGATCCAACAGTTGGTGCCCCGTATTATTAATTAATATTAATAATTGCTTGATTTTATAATAATGATATAATTGTCTCTGATAATTATGAATTACTACTAATAACCAAATGCGCTCCTGCCAAATCTAACAACTGGATACACTTTCTCCTCACCAGGGGATTTGTATCAACAATATACTCCAAACTATCTGGACAACAGAAGGACCTGATGTATGGAAGACAGACTTTGATCTAAAGGATGAAGACATATCTTGGGACAATGTGTGGAAAAATACCCTCTGCGCCTCTAAGAATCCAAACCACCAACTTCCACCAATAGTCCGAGGCTAAGAGACAACAATAACAATGGCAGGGAGGAGTTTGTTGTTGTTGTTATTTGCAATGACATCCAATGAACACTTCCTCAGCTCTAACAAACTAAACATTTTGAAAGCACAGAGTCAGGATTATTCCTCAGTGAACTATTTTAAGACCAGGACCATGAACGTAATAAGAGTTCAAGAGTTCTTCTGCTTGTCATCTTTAGCTTCATATACAAAGAAAGAGGAGGTGGGTTCTGTGATGTCAGCTGTGAGGTCAACTCACCTGTGAACAGCGGAGTCTCTCTGTCCTTGTTGGCAATGTTGATGTTGGCTCCATGTTTCAGAAGATATTCGACACATGAAGCGTGTCCTCGCCCGGCGGCCAGCAGCAGAGCGGTCTGATTCCTCAAACTACACGCGTTCACCGAGTCGGGATGAGCTGAGGACAGAAGGGAGGTCAATGGTCAACGTCTACCGGTGTGACTTACATGTCCTGGTCTGTTTGTCACAACCAGGGTTTTATTTTGAGTCTTCCAGCCTCTATCAGTTATAATCAGTTTATGAGATCATATCAGTTATAATAAGTGATTGGTAGCAGAAACATTATTATTACCAGGACATTATTCGATTACATTACTATAATTACAATAACAATAATAATTCAGTTCAATTCAATTTTATCTATAAAGCACCAAATCACAACAAAAGTCATCTCAGGGCTCTTTTCACACAGAGCAGGTCCAGACCGAACTCTTTAATCTACAGAGACCCAACATTCCTCCATCAGCAGCAGGAAACACTCCCCTTTAACGGGAAGAAACCTCAAGCAGAACCGGACTGTAGGTGGACGCCGTCTGCCTCGACCAGTTGAGATGAGAGAGGAAGAAGGAGGGAGGGAGACACGGAGAAGCAGAACAACAACAACAACAACAACAACAACAACAATAGATATATGACAAGCAACAACAAACAGCAGCAACAGCTGGAGAAGGACATCCCCATGGCCACAAGCCAGAGCCTGGTCCCTGGGGCTTCCTGCCGATGAGAAAGCACAAAGAACTCTAGGATTAGTAGGCAAGTTAGTAACATGCAGTAATGGTACATGAATGCATACAGATGGAGAGGAGGAGGAGGAGAGAGGAGCTCAGTGCATCATGGGAAGTCCCCCAGCAGTCTAGGCCTATAGCAGCATCACTAAGGGCTGATCCAAGGCGAGCCTGGTTGTTGGCCTTTAACTCGTGGAGTTAAAGGCACAACTGAAAGGAACTCAATGGTTTTATGGTAATTAAACAAAAGGCTAATCGTTTAACAGTAAAACATAAACAGCTTCCAGGTGAAGTGTGAAAGAAACTGTTGATTTATTAACAGGTTGGTAAAGATGTTTAATATATGATAAGTATAACTTACATTTGACCTTTTATCACAATTTAACAATGAGTTTAAGTTTAGGATTTATATTTGACCCCTTACTGAAAGCAGTGTCATCATACTGATTAACCTACAATGTAATAATAAGGCAGTATAATTCATATGGACAGACAATAAAACAGGACCCAGTATGGATCCCTGTGGGACACCTTTAGGAGTTTATAGACATTCTGTACTTTCACTGAACTAAACATTTTATTATTTTACATTTAAATAGTAACGCAGGTTTAGAAGCTGTGTTTTCTGTTACTCTGTCTGTCAGCCAGCACTGACGTAACCACACCCACCAGTGATGTCACAGGGTCCTGGACTACGCTTGTAGTCCACTGCAGCAAAGTGAGAAGTTAAAGCACTGGAGATCAGCAGACACAAGATTTTAAACTGCTGTTAGGTTGTAATGGAAGGACCTTTAGATAAAACACAGACTCTAAAAAACAGACTTTATCATACGTGATGTAATGGTTAAAAACTGCACTCCTCACCTCTGATGAGGATCCGGACACACGGCAACTGGCCGTAATAAGCAGCTTCATGAAGAGCGATCCAACCTTCATTGTTCGGCTCCATCAGACTGCTCGACCTCTGTCTGACCAAATCCAGCAAAGCTTCTACATCTCCGTTCATAATCACAGACTGCAGAGGACTAAACTCTCTGAGACCAACAGAAAAACACTGTGAGGAAGGAAGTGAAACAGAGAACAGTTGGAAAAAAACAGACACAGAAAGAACATCCAGAAAACAACAAACACACAAAGAACATCCAGAAAACAACAAACACACAAAGAACATCCAGAAAACAACAAACACACAAAGAACATCCAGAAAACAACAAACACACAAAGAACATCCAGAAAACAACAAACAGCCAGAAACTCTTTTATCGTCCATAAGCAGGAAGCTCCGGGTCTGAAAAGTGAAGCCAGTGTGGGACTGCTTTAAACCTGCATTCTCTCTAACGGCCAGCAGGCGGCGACTCCACTGGCTGCAAGAACAGGTCCAGTTGTGCGGAAGTCTATGAGAAAATGACCCTGTTGCTCACTTGATTTATTGCCACAATAAACACTTTCCTAATGAGTTCATGGTCTCAGTCGCTAGTATCAAGTCTTCTTCAGTACAGCATGATGTTCATTTTGTAAATTATTGCCCCATTTAGAGTAAAATACATGATAAAGCAGCGTATGCTTTAGGGTGTGGCTTGTATGATTGATAAATCGCTACAACAGCGACAATGTTGATTACGTTGTGTTTTCAATTCATGACAGTTAATCGTAAAATTTTGGGTGCCTAAAAAATCTTGTTCAGTGTTTGTTTGTACAAAAAGACCCTCTAAGGAGTCAAACGTCCAGTTTTTCTGGTAAGTACATTTAGCTTTAATGGTTTTAGGCTTGTTTTTCACTAGCAAAAAATTAGCATTAGCATTATCACAGTTAACCACAGACTGTAAATGCACCATGCCTAACAAGCTAGCAGCTAGCACTAGCGTCAGCTCCACTCTCTCATCCAAATATTGTCACTTCTGGCTCCAAAAGTTAAAGATGGCGACGGTCAAATTGCTAAACTTGAGACTTCAAAACAGCAGTGCACAAACCAGTGGGTGATGTCAGTGACATGTATACATATACAGATGAGTTCTTTTCTTAATTTGGTAATTTTGGGCACAAAGCGGCTGTGTTTGTTATAATGTGGAATATTATTATTGTGTACATCAATATATTTTTAAAAACACATGACATAATGGTTAGTCATTATATTTATCAGAATTAACTAATTGCAGTAATGATGGATGAAACTGTGTGATTATTTTACCAAATCGTGGTAACACATGCAGGTATTTAAGCAGACCGGTCACGTCGACGGTGTCTCTCAAGACCCAGCAAACGGATATGAACAACGGATCAGATACGGATCGACTTTCCTGCAACATCAGTACACGAGGACATGAGGAACACATGGAGAAATAAATAAGGTGAAAACAATGATTAAACTAAAGAAGGAAAGAACTCTGGACAGCTTCTAGCTGCTCAGCACCTTAGAGACCTGATCAAGGGGGGGGGGGGGGGGGGGGGGGGGGTGGGAGATGACACTCCGATTAGTTTATTGCATGTTATGCCCAAAAAACACCAATGATTAATTAAGAGACTAAGGACAACCTCTTTGAACCATGAGTCTGGCACTATGACTATTTTTTCCACCATTAAACTGGCAAAAGTGGATTTGGACACCTGCGCCATGAGCTTCAGACCGTGCACTTAGATCATTAAAATAGGGCCCTTAAGGTTCATAGACAGTTGTGATTGGCTGGTCTCAGATGTCTAATCCAGGTGTACCAGCCAATCCTCTGACAGCAGCTTGTGACAGGTTATCTGCACCTGAGCTCACCGCGAGGCTCAAATGTCCACTGAACATGTTTGTTCACTGTTTGAGGTGTTTGCTTTAAGTTTCAAGTCTATTTATAGTCAAATACATTTTAACACATCCAATGATAAAGTCCTGGACTTATTTCATGTGTCTACCATCCATAACTGTTAACTGCTAACTGTTTTCAGGTTTAAGTGACTGACATACCTCATGAAGGCCTGGTAGAGAAAGCGTGATAGGGCGGTTGGGGGGTTTGCAGAGTTGGGGAAGCCTGCAGGGCATGCAGGTGGAGGTTGAGGTGGAGGGATGTAGTGCAGGTGTCTGGGGGGATCCGGATGTCTCTGTATGGGGTTTGGGTTTGTTTGATTTGGGGCAGCAGGGGCTGGAGGGCCTGAGGATGATGATGTTCCCTGATAACTGTCTGCAGGAGGGTTTTTGTCAGTGAGGCTTCGTTCTACAGCGATCTGTAGCAGCTCATCATCAGACAGCTCACTGTAAACACTGTAGTCGTCCACGTTCACCTCAGAGACGGCCATGTTAGACCTGATGATGACAAACAAAAGTCCATAAAGTTTGGTTCAGAACATTTGATCTGGTTTCTGTGATGAGTGGATTGTGTAGAGTTGTTGATGTTGGGATTGTTGTTTATCAGTAGTTACTGCAATAAATCGTTGGCCTACATGTGGACAGCAGCAGGTTACTTGAGCTCGACCTCATTGGCCGAACATGGTAAGTGTGAGCTCAGACAGTGTGAATGTGAATGTGACTGGAAGCCGTGGAGGTCAGTGGTGTTTCTTTTCTCTGTCGGGAAGCCAAAATATTCAAACACACAGAGCTGTTGATCTGCTCAGCAGAGGCTCCAGAAGACTAAAATATCTCACAAACATTTTATTCTTCTTTCAATCTGGAAGCTTTTTTACATTTCAAATGCATCTTAACACAAACTGAATGGAACTTGACCAACAGAACAATCAAAACACAGCATTTCAAACCCAAACCCTAACATAATAACATGACAACATTACAATATTACAACATAACAACTGACTTTTTTCACTTATGGAATATTGCAAAAATCAGGCACATGCAGAAACATGCAGAAAAACTAGTCCATGCATTTGTTACTTCTAGGCTGGATTATTATCATCAGGCTGCAAAAACTAGAAAAAGAGATTTTAGCTTCGCTGCATTGGCTTCCTGTAAAATCCAGACTAGAATTTAAAATCCTTCTCCTAACTTACAAAGCCCTTAATGGTCAGACACCATCATACCTTAAAGAGCTCATAATACCGTATTATCCCACTAGAACACTGTGCTCCCAGTATGCAGCTTACTGGTGGTTCCTACAGTCTCCAAAAGTAGAATGGGAGGCAGAGCCTTCAGCTATCAGGCTCCTCTCCTGAATCATCTACCAGATTGGGTCCGGGGTGCAGACACCCTCTCTATGTTTAAGAGTCAGCTTAGGTCTTTTTGATAAAGCTTATAGTTAGGGCCGACCAGGCTCGCCTTGGACCAGCCCCTTGTTATGCTGCTATAGGCCTAGACTGCTGGGGGACTTCCCATGATGCACTGAGCTCCTCTCTCCTCCTCCTCCTCTCCATCTGTATGCATTCATGTAACATTACTGCACGTTACTGACTTGGCTTCTTCCCCGGAGTTTTGTGCTTTCTCATCTCACAGGAAACCTTTGGCTGCAGACTGACTGCTGTCCCCTCGGTCCAGCTGAACGCCCACTGCTACCACTATTATTATTATCATAGGGTTAGGGTTATTATTATCATATTTCTATTTTTATTGCAGCTTATTGTTTTTGTAAAAAATTATTATTAGGGCCCAAGCACCAAGTGGTGTGGAGACCCTATTTTATTTCAAAGAATGATGATGATGATGATGATGATGATGATTATTATTATTATTATTATTATTATTATTATTATTATTATTATTATTATTATTATTATTTTATGCAGACAAATGCAGTTTTGAGGTTCTAGGGGTGCACAAGAACTCATGAAAGTTGTATGGGTCTTCAGCTTGGGTGTGGCAAGTTAGCTTAATA
>NC_089534.1:80000-147500 GCF_963924715.1 Thunnus thynnus
CCTTAGTCTAGTCTCACCTGAGTCTGAGCTCACCTGGGTCTGAGCTCACCTGAGTCTAGTCTAACCGGAGTCTGAACTCACCTGAGTCTAGCCCCACCGGAGTCTGGACTCACCTGAGTCTGGTCTCACCTGAGTCTAGGCTCACCTGTGTCTGAGCTCCCCTGAGTCTGAGCTCACCTGAGTCTAAATTCACCTGAGTCTGAGGTCACCTGAGTCTGAGCTCCCCTGAGTCTAGTCTCACCTGAGTCTGAGCTCCCCTGAGTCTAGTCTCACCTGGGTCTGAGCTCACCTGAGTCCAAGCTCACCTGAGTCCAGGCTCACCTGTGTCTGAGCTCACCTGAGTCTGAGCTCACCTGAGTCTAGTCTCACATGAGTCTGAGCTCACCTGAGTCTGAGCTCACTTGAGTCTAGGCTTACCTGAGTCTGAGGTCACCTGAGTCTGAACTCACCTGAGTCTGAGGTCACCTTAGTCTAGTCTCACCTGAGTCTGAGCTCACCTGGGTCTGAGCTCACCTGAGTCTAGTCTAACCGGAGTCTGAACTCACCTGAGTCTGAGGTCACCTTAGTCTAGTCTCACCTGAGTCTGAGCTCACCTGGGTCTGAGCTCACCTGAGTCTAGTCTAACCGGAGTCTGAACTCACCTGAGTCTAGTCCCACCTGAGTCTGAACTCACCTGAGTCTAGTCTCACCTGAGTTTAAACTCACCTGAATCTAGTCTCACCTGAGTCTGAGCTCACTTTAGTCTTGTCTCACCTGAGTCTGAACTCGCCTGAGTCTAGGCTTACCTGAGTCTGAGCTCACCTGAGTCTGAGCTCACCTGAGTCTAGTCTCACCTGAATCTAGTCTCACCCGAATCTAGTCTCACCCGAGTGTAGTCTCACCTGAGTCTGAGCTCACCTGAGTCTAGTCTCACCTGAGTCTAGTCTCACCTGAGTCTAGTCTCACCTGAGTCTGAGCTCACCAGAGTCTAGTCTCACCTGAGTCTAGTCTCACCTGAGTCTAGTCTCACCTGAGTCTGAGCTCACCTGAGTCTAGTCTCACCTGAGTCTGAGCTCACCTGAGTCTAGTCTCACCTGAGTCTGAGCTCCCCTGAGTCTAGTCTCACCTGAGTCTAGTCTCACCTGAGTCTAGTCCCACCGGGGTCTGAGCTCACCTGAGTCTAGTCTCACCTGAGTCTAGTCTAACCGGAGTCTGAACTCACCTGAGTCTAGTCCCACCGGAGTCTGGACTCACCTGAGTCTAGTCTCACCTGAGTCTGAGCTCACCTGAGTCTGAGCTCACCTGAGTCTAGTCTCACCTGAGTCTAGTCTCACCTGAGTCTGAGCTCACCTGAGTCTAGTCTCACCTGAGTCTGAGCTCACCTGAGTCTAGTCTCACCTGAGTCTAGTCTCACCTGAGTCTGAGCTCACCTGAGTCTAACCTCACCTGAGTATGAACTCACCTGAGTCTAGTCTCACCTGAGTCTGAGCTCCCCTGAGTCTAGTCTCACCTGAGTCTGAGCTCACCTGAGTCTAGTCTCACCTGAGTCTAGTCTCACCTGAGTCTGAGCTCACCTGAGTCTAGGCTCACCTGAGTCTAGTCTCACCTGAGTCTAGTCCCACCGGGGTCTGAGCTCACCTGAGTCTAGTCTCACCTGAGTCTAGTCTAACCGGAGTCTGAACTCACCTGAGTCTAGTCCCACCGGAGTCTGGACTCACCTGAGTCTAGTCTCACCTGTCTAGTCTCACCTGAGTCTAGTCTCACCTGAGTCTAGTCTCACCTGAGTCTGAGCTCACCTGAGTCTAGTCTCACCTGAGTCTAGTCTCACCTGAGTCTGAGCTCACCTGAGTCTAGTCTCACCTGAGTATGAACTCACCTGAGTCTAGTCTCACCTGAGTCTGAGCTCACCTGAGTCTAACCTCACCTGAGTATGAACTCACCTGAGTCTAGTCTCACCTGAGTCTAGGCTCACCTGAGTCTAGTCTCACCTGAGTCTAGTCTCACCTGAGTCTGAGCTCACCTGAGTCTAGGCTCACCTGAGTCTAGTCTCACCTGAGTCTAGTCTCACCTGAGTCTAGTCTCACCTGAGTCTGAGCTCACCTGAGTCCACCTGCACTTGAAGTTGACCATCTGATGACTTGACTCAACGCTGTAAACACAGTGGATTTGGCCGTAGATTTCAGAGGGAATGCAGCCCCATCACCCCATGTGACTCATCACCATGATCATCATCATCATCACTATAATCATCATCAGCCAGGACCTGCAGGTGGAGCTGAACATCAGCAGCCTCATCAAGAAGGCTCAACAGAGGATGAAGAAGTTCGACCTGCCAAAGTCAATGATGATGCACTTCTACACCTCCGACACTTCCTCTATCCTCACCTCCTCCAACACTTCCTCTATCCTCACCTCCTCCAACACTTCCTCCATCCTCACCTCCTCCAACACTTCCTCTATCCTCACCTCCTCCAACACTTCCTCCATCCTCACCTCCTCCAACACTTCCTCTATCCTCACCTCCTCCAACACTTCCTCCATCCTCACCTCCTCCAACACTTCCTCTATCCTCACCTCCTCCAACACTTCCTCTATCCTCACCTCCTCCAACACTTCCTCCATCCTAACCTCCTCCATCACTTCCTCCATCCTCACCTCCTCCAACACTTCCTCCATCCTCACCTCCTCCATCACTTCCTCCATCCTCACCTCCTCCATCACTTCCTCCATCCTCACCTCCTCCAACACTTCCTCTATCCTCACCTCCTCCATCACTTCCTCCATCCTCACCTCCTCCAACACTTCCTCCATCCTCACCTCCTCCATCACTTCCTCTATCCTCACCTCCTCCATCACTTCCTATATCCTCACCTCCTCCAACACTTCCTCTATCCTCACCTCCTCCAACACTTCCTCCATCCTCACCTCCTCCAACACTTCCTCTATCCTCACCTCCTCCAACACTTCCTCTATCCTCACCTCCTCCAACACTTCCTCCATCCTCACCTCCTCCAACACTTCCTCTATCCTCACCTCCTCCAACACTTCCTCCATCCTCACCTCCTCCATCACTTCCTCCATCCTCACCTCCTCCAACACTTCCTCTATCCTCACCTCCTCCATCACTTCCTCTATCCTCACCTCCTCCAACACTTCCTCCATCCTCACCTCCTCCAACACTTCCTCCATCCTCACCTCCTCCAACACTTCCTCTATCCTCACCTCCTCCAACACTTCCTCCATCCTCACCTCCTCCATCACTTCCTCCATCCTCACCTCCTCCAACACTTCCTCCATCCTCACCTCCTCCAACACTTCCTCCATCCTCACCTCCTCCAACACTTCCTCCATCCTCACCTCCTCCATCACTTCCTCCATCCTCACCTCCTCCAACACTTCCTCCATCCTCACCTCCTCCATCACTTCCTCTATCCTAACCTCCTCCAACACTTCCTCCATCCTCACCTCCTCCATCACTTCCTCTATCCTCACCTCCTCCAACACTTCCTCTATCCTCACCTCCTCCATCACTTCCTCCATCCTCACCTCCTCCAACACTTCCTCTATCCTCACCTCCTCCAACACTTCCTCTATCCTCACCTCCTCCATCACTTCCTCCATCCTCACCTCCTCCAACACTTCCTCTATCCTCACCTCCTCCAACACTTCCTCTATCCTCACCTCCTCCATCACTTCCTCTATCCTCACCTCCTCCAACACTTCCTCCATCCTCACCTCCTCCATCACTTCCTCTATCCTCACCTCCTCCATCACTTCCTCTATCCTCACCTCCTCCAACACTTCCTCTATCCTCACCTCCTCCAACACTTCCTCCATCCTCACCTCCTCCATCACTTCCTCTATCCTCACCTCCTCCAACACTTCCTCTATCCTCACCTCCTCCATCACTTCCTCTATCCTCACCTCCTCCAACACTTCCTCCATCCTCACCTCCTCCAACACTTCCTCTATCCTCACCTCCTCCAACACTTCCTCCATCCTCACCTCCTCCAACACTTCCTCCATCCTCACCTCCTCCAACACTGAGTTCATTACTGAGTCCATCCTCACCTCCTCCAACACTTCCTCCATCCTCACCTCCTCCAACACTTCCTCTATCCTCACCTCCTCCAACACTTCCTCTATCCTCACCTCCTCCAACACTTCCTCCATCCTCACCTCCTCCAACACTTCCTCTATCCTCACCTCCTCCAACACTTCCTCTATCCTCACCTCCTCCATCACTTCCTCCATCCTCACCTCCTCCAACACTTCCTCCATCCTCACCTCCTCCAACACTTCCTCCATCCTCACCTCCTCCAACACTTCCTCTATCCTCACCTCCTCCATCACTTCCTCTATCCTCACCTCCTTCAACACTTCCTCCATCCTCACCTCCTCCATCACTTCCTCCATCCTCACCTCCTCCAACACTTCCTCCATCCTCACCTCCTCCATCACTTCCTCCATCCTCACCTCCTCCAACACTTCCTCCATCCTCACCTCCTCCAACACTTCCTCCATCCTCACCTCCTCCAACACTTCCTCTATCCTCACCTCCTCCAACACTTCCTCTATCCTCACCTCCTCCAACACTTCCTCCATCCTCACCTCCTCCAACACTTCCTCCATCCTCACCTCCTCCAACACTGAGTTCATTACTGAGTCCATCCTCACCTCCTCCATCACCAGATGCTCCCCTGCTCCCTCTGGCAATAGGCTGAACCTCTCACCAAAAGAAGAGTTTCTTCCCGACTGCAGCCACATCATCAAGGGCCGGGACCCACTGACATGGACTCTACCCCCCATGGAAACCATACGTTGTACTAACATAAAATCTGACTAAAATCTGATCTTACTTTTGCACAAATTAACAAAACTTGTATTCTTCTTCTTTTTATCATTATTATTATTATTATTATTATTATTATTAATTACACACTGCATATGCTGTTTACTCTTGGTCAATATTTTATACATTTCATTTTATTCTCTTCAACTTAAACTTGAAACCTGTAGCAGCTCTTTTCACTTACTATATTTCTTTTTTTCATTATTTAGGATTACTTCATTTTGTGTACGTTTTTGACTGTTATGCACCACAACACCAAGACAAATTCCCACTGGGAATTTCCCAGTATGTGCAAACCTACTGCACAGTATGTGCAAATCCTCAGAACCTGGTTCAGGTTCTGATTCTGCTGTTAGCTACAGCAGCTAACCCAGGAGGCTAATTCCTGTTCTTATTTTCAGACGGACTCTGAGACAAACATCAGTAAGACATGAAACAGCTTTTCTTGTTTAATGATGTCAGTCCTCCTCCCTCTGACCCAGTAATCCATCATCCTGCAGTCTGATCCCACAGGATCCAAACTAGTTCACTGAACTCATTCATTCTGAAACCTGTCAGAGAGCCAGGACCTCAATATCTGATCCCTGTCAGTATCTGACCCCCGACAGTATCTGACCCCTGTCAGTATCTCACAGGGGAGGTTTGTTGTCATGGTTACAGTAACGACCACCTGGTTAAGGTTAGAGAAAGATGGTGGTCCTGGTTAAAGAAACGTTGGTCGTCTCCCTCAGTTGTGGGTCTCTATAAGAACATCTCATCCTGAAGAACCAGAGTCATCATCAACTCTGTGTAAACAGATGTTTGCTGCTGTTTGTTGTTGGACAGGTTTCTGAAGACAGAACCATGAGTAGAAAGTTCAGACAACGTTCTCTCTGTATTCTCTGTTTGTCTTTTTCTGTGTTTCCTCCTCGGGTCAGTGTGGGTCAGGAGGTGCAGAGAGCGAGTGTCATCAGTAACCTGCCAAGTCTTGTCCGTCAGAATCCGGCTGAGACGTTCCGTCGGGTCGTACCAAAGGTCCGGGTACGTATGCAGAACTATCACCTCTAATGTCTTTGCTTCAACTGTATGAAGGCAGGTGTGTCATACAGGTAACCTGTCTATCTGTCTGTCTGTCTGTCTGTCTGACTCAGGAGGTCTTGAACGGAGCAGGAGCTGAGATCCAGCTGGCAGCCGCCGCTTCATTCTTAACCATCCTACAAGACGACATCATCCTGATCCACACACACACTTACTCCATCCTGAAGACCGTCCTGCTCCACCTGAACCACCGAGACACAGGTAACAACACCTGAACCACCGAGACACAGGTAACAACACCTGAACCACCGAGACACAGGTAACAACACCTGAACCACAGACTGTTACTTTGTATGGCTGAGGATGACATGATTACTACACTTTAACAGTAGTAACTATACAGCCAATACTATTCAAGTATAACAAACACAAGGCACAATTGGAAATCTTAGCTAATGGTGTAATCATATACAGTGTGTGTGTGTGTGTTTGTGTGTGTGTGTGTGTGTGTAAAAAGGAAAATGGCGTGGACCCAAAATAGTGCGGATGAGACCATGTGTGTAAGGAATTCGAGAATTAGACAAAAGGAAATGGCGACTAGGCGGGAGAATTAAAATCAGAGCCAAAAATGAAACTTTTATACAACTCACTCCGTCCTAACACCGAGCTGGATGTGTGTGTACGTTAGTAAAGAAAGAGAGAGTGTGGAAAGCATGCAGGGTCTAATCTGAGTGAAAATCACTACAATGAATAGAAAACTAGTTCAAAGGGTGAATCAAAAGAAAACACAAATGCTTCACAAATAAAAGTCCTAAAAACATACGATCGAAACATAAGCCTTTAGCGTCTAATAATTCACAATTTCATAGCTAACTCGGCCCAGATATCAGTCTTGATGTTGCTGTTTTGGTTGTTTGTTGCTGACAGTGGTGAGCAACGCCTGGCTAGAGACTCTGCTGTCAGCCATCAACGCCCTACCAAAGGAGACCATCAAACAGGAGGTACAGTGATCAGGATTACTGATCAGTGTCAGTATAAGTGATTATTCATCAGTATCAATATAACTGATTATTAATCAGAACAGAATAGTTTAAGCACAAAATTACATCATCAACACAATCTGAGCAACTAGATTTGAGAAATGCCCAGAAGTTGAAGACTTGTCCATGTGGCTAAACTTCTACCTGTCTGTCTCCCCAGGTGCTGAACCCTCTCCTCTATCAGTCTCAGCTGTCTCACTCTCTCCAGGCTCGTCTGGCCAGCTGTCGCATTTTGGGGAAAGTTGCCTGCAAGTTTGATTCCCACATGTGAGCTACACTGTACACGCTGTAGACTGATTATTGATCGGATGACGTTGATCATAGATATTTTTGTATATGGCGTTCGGGTGTGTTGTTACACCTGGTCTGATATTAACAGGAATGATTTCTGTCAGAGTGAAGAAGGAGCTGCTGCCATTGGCTCGTTCTTTATGTCAGGATGTGGAGTTTGAGGTCCGAGTTGGTATGTGTCGTCAGCTGGAGAACATCGCCAGGGCGACCGGGTACATTTAACCAAACGCAGAATGAAAGTAAACACAAAGCAAGCATTACAGAGATGATACAGTGTGTCTCCTGTTGGTCCTTCAGGGTGGATGACACCAGGACGGAGCTCCTCCCCGAACTGGTGGATCTCGCCGGAGACGAGGAGAGCAGTGTCCGCCTGGCTGCCTTCAACACTATCATCAACCTGATGGAGGTGATTGACAGCGGTGAGTCATCAGGCAGAGCTATGGTTAGAAACAGTTCCCTCAGACTGTGAGCTGTTTAGTCCGACGAAGACAGAAATAAAAGTGTTGCTTATTGTGAGCAGCAGTAACTCTTTCCTCTTCTGTAGATGACAGACTCCATGTTGTTGTTCCCCTGGTGATGTCAGTGTGCGAGGCGTCGTCACAGGCAGACGAAGCTGTCGTGGCATCGTTGTCATTCCAGTTTGGGAAACTCTGCAGCGGACTGGCAGGTGAGCTGCAACTCTGATGTCACACAGTAGAAACAGTAGGAGTCCACATCAGCTGAAACTGAATTAAGGACATTAAGAATAAAAGAAGATGATATGTAGGGAAATGATGCAGTTTATGTTACATCAGTTGTTTCTGGAGAACCGGCGATCAGTTCAGAAACACTCAGAGGATCACCACCTTAACATGGTGGACTGGTTTGCATAAATTCTTGACCTTGAGAGCTGTGATGTTGAGGGCAAAAACTCCATCCAGGGGGCCCTCTGCTGGATCTAGGCCCAAGAGGGGAGCTCAAAGGTGAGCACCTGGTATTCAGGTCTACACCCATGAGGCCTGGTCAGGCTCAGCCCAAAGGGATGGATCTGCCACCTTGTGGGTCGACCACCTGCAGGGCTGGATGTAGAATGAAGGTTAGCTCTTGGCATGCTGACCCCAGGCTGCAGAAACTGACTGTAAGGACATGAAGCATCACTGTCTGATATGGACGGTGATATATTGATAAGTACTTGTCAGTATATGGTAGTTGCTACTGCTCGACCTTCTAAACCAACCTTGGGCGAGGTTGGTTCAGAAGGTGGAGCAACTACATTTAGTCGGTCTCACCTCTTCGCAGGGCCCAGAACTAATATTCATGAGCCTCCAGCTTAGAGGTCGATTCTGTATCTGACTGTCGTCTGTGTTTATGCAGCAAACAGTTCAGAGTATCCCACCTTACTGGAGTCTGGATTCCATATTTCTGCTGGGAGAGTTTCATGCTCATGTGGGCAATGACTGAAAAACCTGGAGGTGGAAGTTTGGAAGGAATGGCCCACCTGATAAAGAAAGCTAACCCTAACCCTTAGGTCAAAGGTCTGTGATCAACCAGAGTGGTGATTCGCTGGACCTGGAACAGAGGACCAGCTGCTGGGATACTGGAAGAGTCATGGGATCCAGTTTACATGTGTTTTGTGGACGTGTGGTTTTCGTGCGTCTCTGATGAGTCATCGTGTCTCCGACAAGTTGTGTCTTGACGAGTCTTTTTGTTGCAGGCTGCCTGTCAGACGAGCAGAGGAGCCGGTTGCTGCAGAGGTTTAAGCTGCTGTGTGTCGCTGGTCTGCAGGCTGAAGGAAATCAGACTGACGGCAACAACGAGTCGACACTGATCCGCTGCAACTGCTGCTACAACCTGCCGGTACACACACGCAGGCATGCAGGCACACACACAACCAGCACAACTTTATGCTCAGACAGAGCATGTAGTGATACAAACTAAATCCAAAGACATGAATTAATGCAAATATGTGTCCGCACTAGTTGAAATGTTTCAATTAAAATAAAAATTTTAATTAATTAATTTTGCTATGTTCTTCATTACCATGGATAATTACCTGCTGTATATTTAAACTTACGCTAGTTTTGCTCAAGCACTCTTAGCTCTGTCCTTATAGCGACTTTCTTGCTAATGCAGCTTCGGTTGTTAGTTATTTTAGCTCAGCAGTTAGCTTAGCAGCTAACTTAGCTTAGCAGCTAACTTAACTCAGCAGTTAGCGATGGCTTCTCTCTCTCCCTCGCTCTCCTGCTCTCTCTTGCTCAGTGTGTCATATGTTTAGTTATTCCTCTGCCTCCTTTAGTGATAGTGGTACGAGTAATAAATGTAGTTTATTTGCAGTGTTGGAGGTGAGGCTCAGTGAATTGGAAGTGCGGCTCCGCACCACAGAAAACCAATCATTAGCTAATGTAGTTAGCCAGCCCCCAGTATCCGGTGCGGGCCGACCTAGCGTAGCTCCCACTGGGTGACTGTCTGAAGGAAGCATAGCCCTAAGCAGAAGCCCACGGTTCACCACCAACCAGTTCACGTTTCTAACTGGTTCTCCCCACTCAGTGACACACCCACTGAGAAACAAACTCTGATTATTGGCAGCTCCATAGTCAGCAATGTGAAGTTAGCGACACCAGTAGCCATAGTTAAATGTATTCCTGGGGCCAGAGAATCAAATCTAAAACTGCCGGCTACGGACAAACGTAAATATGATTGTTATTCATATCGGTGTGAATGCAGTAAATTGGGTCAGTGTGTACATATGCAGACAATGATGGACGCTGTAGTTTTCTCTGGGACCCTGCGTAATCTGACCAGTGATGTCATGTATAGCCACATGTCATCATTCAACCGCTGGCTCTCAAGGTGGCGTCCAGCTGCAGTCCTACACGCTTCTCTGTGCTTCCATTAGAGCAGTTACCCACCGAATACTACACAGAGGCTGTGTCTGTCCCCCGACCACTTAAATCAGTCAAATTTAGAGTAAACAGAAGAGGATTCATTCATAAAAATCTAAAATGAATTAACACCAACACTGCAATACTACAACAAAATAGGAGAATTAAATGATGACTCTTAAACATTTTATTTTACGCCTGACAGCAGCGCAAGTGTCTCTGCTAGCTGAAGACCGATGCAGTTGTCATGTTCCCGTCCAGCACCCACATTGTTTAAATAGCAAATGCATTTGCGCCCATCTGAGCACCCATTAGCCTGTTGGTCTTAAAATGAGGTGTGGTCAGACGCATTGTTGGTGCACTGCTGTCTTGAGGCAGTGGAAAGCGATTCTACAATCGACCAACAAAAATCTGGTCTGAAGTTTATGGCGCAGTGTTTCACTGTTATTTTAAGGCACATTATCAAGACAGTAATATGCGTCCACATAGGCAGGTGCATAACATTCACTCTGCTTGTTACACACACATGGACGTGCAGCAGCAGATTATAAATAAAAGGATTACAATGTGAAAGATTATTATTGTGTAGGCTACATTAACATTTTAAAAAATACATGTCATAATGGTTAGTCATAATATTTATCTGAATTAGCTAATCGGATGAAATTGTGTAATTATTTGACCATATTATGGCAACACATGCAGGCATTTAAACAGACCCGTCAGGTTGAGGATGTCTGTCAAGACCGAGCAGACGGATTTCAATAACGGATCAGATACGGATCGACTTTCCTGCTGCATCAGTACATGATGACATGAGGAACACATGAGGAAATAAACGAGGTGAAAACAATGATTAAACTAAAGAAGGAAAGAACTCTGAACAGCTTCCAGCTGCTGTTAGCAGCAGGACCAGAACCTTGGAGAGCTCATCAAGTCCTGATAACTGCTGATGATTCTTTACATGATTCAAATTAATGATTTAATTTCTGAACAATATTTAACAAATATTCTTTTTTTGAGACATTTTTGAGATAACAGTGATCAGGTTTTCATATTTTCAGCAGATAAAACGCTGCTGATTTGACCTGTTACTTTTCAAGAGAAACAAAGCTGTAATTAAAAAATTAAACCTTCTCAGAAAACAAATGAAAAGAAATTTTCAAACAAATGAATGAACAAGATCTTAAACTGGTGGTCTGGGGCTGACCACGGGACGGTCCAGGAGCAGCAGGGGCCAGTGTGCTCGTTATGGATCGTGCACTTTCACTTCATGCACGAGCAGATCCCCTTCCTCTGCAGAGAAGCGTTTCATCTTACTACTTGGCAAATGTGCCGTCATAATAGCAATCTGCCGAGGTGCAAGAACACCTGGCTTTTAAAGGGAAGAAACCTCGAGCAGAACCGGGCTCTAGGTGGGCACCATCTGCCTGGGAGACACAGAGAAGCATAATAACAATCATAACAATTATAACACTAATAATAGAAATATGATAGAAATATGACTATTAATAATAATAGTGGGAGTGGGTGTCGAGGCAGGACACCCACAGGGCCACGCCGTCCATAACCAGGGGGTCAAAGTCCCTCATCCTGTGTGACGAGAAAGCACAAAAACTCCAGGGTAAAAGCTCAATTAGTGACATGCATTAACGGTACATGAATGAATGGAGAGAAGGAGGAGAGAGGAGCTCAGTGCATCATGGGAAGTCCCCCAGCAGTCTAGGCCTATAGCAGCATAACTAAGGGCTGATCCAAGGCGAGCCTGGTCGGCCCTAACTATAAGCTTTATCAAAAAGGAAAGTTTTAAGCCGACTCTTAAACATAGAGAGGGTGTCTGCACCCCGGACTGAATCTGGAAGATGGTTCCACAGGAGAGGAGCCTGATAGCTGAAGGCTCTGCCTCCCATTCTACTTTTAAAGACTGTAGGAACCACCAGTAAGCTGCATACTGGGAGCGCAGTGTTCTAGTGGGATAATACGGTATTATGAGCTCTTCAAGATATGATGGTGCCTGACCATTAAGGGCTTTGTAAGTTAGAAGAAGGATTTTAAATTCTATTCTAGATTTTACAGGAAGCCAATGCAGCGAAGCTAAAATGGGAGAAATGTGGTCTCTTTTTCTAGTTTTAGTCAGAACACGTGCAGCTGCATTCTGGACCAGCTGGAGAGTCTTTAGAGACTTTGGGGACAGAAACAGTCTCTATGTGGTTTGGGGGACAGACACAGTCTCTATGTGGTTTTGGGGGACAGACACAGTCTCTATGTGGTTTTGGGGACAGACGCGGTCTCTATGTGGTTTTGGGGACAGACGCGGTCTCTATGTGGTTTTGGGGACAGACAGTCTCTATGTGGTTTTGGGGACAGACGTGGTCTCTATGTGGTTTTGGGGACAGACGCGGTCTCTATGTGGTTTGGGGGACAGACACAGTCTCTATGTGGTTTTGGGGACAGACAGTCTCTATGTGGTTTTGGGGACAGACGTGGTCTCTATGTGGTTTTGGGTGGGTAACTGCTCTAATGGAAGCGCAGAGAAGCGTGTAGGACTGCAGCTCTGCTTCCTGGTCTCAGCTCTGGGTTGTCATGGTTTTGGTTTACTAATAAACTCAGCCATATTTCTGGATATCAGAGCAGCTCCATCCAGAGTGGGATGTATGCCGTCTCTCCTAATCAGACCAGGTCTTCCCCAGAAAGTCTGCCAGTTATCTATGAAGCCCACATCGTTTGCTGGACGCCACCTCGACAACCAGCGGTTGAATGATGACATGCGGCTATACATGACATCACTGGTCAGATCAGGCAGCGGTCCAGAGGAAACTACAGAGTCCCACATTGTCTTTGCATACGTTCACATCGAGTCAACATTAAATTTGGTGACCTCTGATTGGCGTATCGGGAGTCGTTCCCATCAACATGAATAACAATCGTTCCATATTTACGTTTATTCTTAGCCAGCAGTTTTAAATGTGACTCAATGTCGCCCACTCTGGCCCCAGGAATACATTTAACTATGGCTGCTGCTGTCGCTAACTTCACGTTTCTGACTATGGAGCTGCCAATAATCAGAGTTGGTTTCTCAGCAGGTGTGTTACTGAGGGGGGAGAACTAGTTAGAAACTGGTTGGTGGTGAACCGTGGGCTTCTGCTTAGGGCTATGCTTCCTTCAGACAGTCACCCAGACACCCTGGCTTCCCGGCTGCTCGGGAACTACCGGGGGAGTAGGAGCTACGCTAGGTCGGCCCACACCGGATACTAGGGGCTGGCTAACTATATTAGCGACTGATTGGTTTTCTGTGGTGTGGAGCCGCGCTTCCAATTCACTGAACCTCACCTCCAACACTGCAAATAAACTACATTTATTACTCGTACCACTATCACTATATAAATAAAATTGATTTGAAAAATAAAAATTGACATTTATCATTGTACTTAATAAACGTAGAGAGAGGAGAGGGGGAAAGGGGACTGGAGGGAAACAACAGAAAGTTTCTACTGAGTTCATTCAGAAGCTGAACTGAAAACAAACAGTCGCTGCTCTGTTGTTATCTAGCTTACAGTTTAAAGTACAGTAAACACAAATGATCCGGTTGTCAAACTCACACAAATAACACAAACGAAAATTTGCTTCACTTTCTGTCTGAGCGCAGCACAGGTTGATCTGTCACCTGTCTCTCTCTCTGTCTGTCTGCAGGCCATGGTGGTGTTTGCTGACCCGTCTCACTTTCTGTCTGAGTTGTACCCGTCTCTCTGCAGTCTGTGTTGTGACCCAGAGGTCAGCGTTCGGCGAAGTGCTGCAGCCAGTTTCCACCAGGTGAGAGCGAACGTCTTCTGTCCTCAGAGACCGGCTGTAAGCCAACAGCTCGTCCAATCAGCACCAGACGTTATCATCAAACAAACTTCAGCTGTTACAAACACAAAACAAGCGACTATAGACTCACACACAGCAGCTGTACCAGCGGGGGGGGGGGGGGGGGGGGGGCACTGCAGCGCTGACCCTACCCCTCTGTACCAGCGGGGGGGGGGGGGGGGGCACTGCAGCGCTGACCCTACCCCTACCCTAATATATAATGTAACCACAGTGCTCTGATGCTGTCTTCTCTAATGTCACATGATGCTGTCTTCTCTAATGTCACATGATGCTGTCTTTACTAATGTCACATGATGCTGTCTTCTCTGATGTCACATGATGCTGTCTTCTCTAATGTCACATGATGCTGTCTTCTCTGATGTCACATGATGCTGTCTTCTCTAATGTCACATGATGCTGTCTTTATTAATGTCACATGATGCTGTCTTCTCTAATGTCACATGATGCTGTCTTCTCTAATGTCACATGATGCTGTCTTCTCTAATGTCACATGATGCTGTCTTTATTAATGTCACATGATGCTGTCTTCTCTGATGTCACATGATGCTGTCTTTATTAATGTCACATGATGCTGTCTTCTCTAATGTCACATGATGCTGTCTTCTCTAATGTCACATGATGCTGTCTTTATTAATGTCACATGATGCTGTCTTTACTAATGTCACATGATGCTGTCTTCTCTGATGTCACATGATGCTGTCTTTACTAATGTCACATGATGCTGTCTTCTCTAATGTCACATGATGCTGTCTTCTCTAATGTCACATGATGCTGTCTTTATTAATGTCACATGATGCTGTCTTTACTAATGTCACATGATGCTGTCTTCTCTAATGTCACACGATGGCTCCGCCTCTCCCCGCCCCTTCCTGTCAGGTGGTGAAGCTGCTCGGTTCAAACGTCCAGTTGGTCCACAAAGAGCTTCTGGCTCTGCTACAGGACGATGCTCTGGAGGTGAGAGGCCGAGCCCCCTGCCGCACTGCTCCACCAATCAGGACGCTCCACTCTCCTCAGTTTCTAACCTGTAAACCATCAGCAGTGAGCTGACTGTTTGTTGTACTTACTGATGTTTATTGATCATTTCATTCATGTGCTGCTTAAAGAATCATCACACAGTCTGACCTCTGACCCACAATCTGACCTCTGACCCACAATCTGACCTCTGACCCACAGTCTGACCTCTGACCCACAGTCTGACCTCTGACCCACAATCTGACCTCTGACCCACAATCTGACCTCTGACCCACAGTCTGACCTCTGACTGACAGAGAACATTGAAGTGTTTTATCTGATGTTCAGGTGTTTGTTTTATACCTGCAGCAGCTCTGATTGTGGTTGTTGTTGCTCAGGTGTTGGATGCTCTGATGAATCACCTGGAGGAAACTCTGGAGGCGGTTCTGTCCAGAGGAGAGAACCTGACGCTGGACAACAAGGTTAGAAAACCAAAACCAGTCCTGGTTCTCTAGTTCTCCTGTGGTTCGTCTGTGTTCTCTGGTTCTCTAATATAACCTTGCTGCATGCTGGAAGTCTTAGTTCTTTGAGACATTTGAGAGGCTTCTGTTGTTGATCTCAATGATGACTCAGTAGCGGTGGCGGACTCAGGCTGTCTCAAGGGCAGCGGCGGAAAAATATAAAGGGCATCTGATACATTCAATGGGCCCCCACTTCACCATGACTTCCTCCCATTCAATGCACCCTACAGGGCACCTTTTTCACTGAAAGGGCACCCAATCCTGCACTTCAGTATGTTAGACTTGCACTTTTCCATTTTTTTTGTTCACTAGAAGGGCAGCCATACAGAACCTCCAGCTCATCCCATTACAACAGCATCATGGGGCACTGCATTACATCCTCTTCATTCACAGGGCGCTATCACATTTCCTTCCACTGAAAGGGCACGATGAGGGCTCTTCATTCCAGACTGTCACATAATAGAGGCTCTATAGGGCATTTCATCCTGATTTACCCATAACTAGACCGTCATTACAGGACTTTCTCTCCTTTGTGGGGCACCTTAGAGGGCACTTTATCATGTTTGCTTAGCAGTCCAGCATATGGTGGGTGGAATGACCCATAGATGGTACTACAGCAACTCCTTTACTATCTGATCCTATGGATGTAACCTCCTGCAGCTCCATTTTCCACCTGAAGGGCTAGGGTTAGTGTTCCTCCTCTGATGACTGTTGTTGTTGTTGTTGGTGTCCAACAGGGGAGCTCCATCTCCCAGCTGTGGAGGATTTATCCTTCATGATGATAATATAACACTCATTCAGTGCTAATGGTGCTCCAGACTCCAACAGACTTTAACATATACTCATCATCCCTGTCAGGGGGCTCTTGGGTAATAAATTGTGCCTGTCAATTCCTCTACAAGAGTCTCGGGCGTCATCCACACCCCAAGAAACAAACGCTGTAAAACTTTCCCACTTTTTCTGTTTCTCTCTCCCACAACTTGCTCAGTTCACTTGTCATTAACTTTCTTAGAGAGATGTGCTTTAGCGTGAATTAGATGTGCTCTTAATTTTGAACTCAAATCTCTTTTTTTCAAAGTCCTCAGAGAGACATGATGAAAACTCCCACACTGAGGAAACCGTGAATATTTAAGCCACTTTGGCAAAAAAAGGTGTGGCAACAGAACCATATTTCTGACAGCTGTTATTGGCACCCATAGCGATCCTGTTATACATGACTTTATATCAGTGTATCCAATTATACAATGCACGGGTCCAGCATGCTACTGCATGTAGCCCTCCTGTTGTCCTCAGGTCAATTTTGACGAAGAACAGTATCCTGACTAAACTTTTACATATACCAGTCTGCTATAATCCATCAACATATTTTCCTTTGATCTCAACTATAGTTAGAATAATTCATAATTTCTTAGTCAGGATACTGTTTTGAAACCATTTCAGTTCTTTTGATGACAGCACATAATGACACCTGTTATCCTTGCGTCAATTTTGAGGGTTTTTTTGTGGGTTAAAGGGAGAGTATAATTAGCCAACAAGCACCAGCTGTGCCAATCAACTCACCTGGCACTGCTCTCATGAGCCATCTCCATACCTCTCTCTCCTGCAGCTTAACACCAACCACCAAATAGATATAGATAGATATATAGATATATACAGATATACATATGTTATTCTATGATGTCAAAACACTGTTCTTACAACAAAGCAGCTTTTAATAAGAAAAAAAGAAAGAAAACCCTCTTTTATCTTAAATTCTTAATTACTGAGATGCAACAGCCCTTTCTAAACAAATAGTATTTAAACAAAACTTCAACAAACACCAGTGCATATTTCAAAGCTAAGCCCATTTACTTTTAGAATCTGAAAATAGTAAATAAATGCAGTTTGCATATATGCACAAGTTACACGCGCCATTTAATTCCCTGTAACCCACTAAATGGCTGAGACCACTTACTGTTGTCCCATTTACTAAGAGAATGACCTCAGCTGTCAAGGAAAAAAACCCACTTACATGGGGTTGAGGTTCCTCAGTCTCCGAGGACTGTCCCGGTTGTGGACCTGTCAACCTTCTCGAGAAAAGGTTCCTCTGGCTCATCTGTTTTCCTCTGTGTTGCTGTGGTTCCTTTGGTTTCTCTGCAGTTCCCAGAGTTGCTGTCGGCTCTGCTGTTGGCGGAGCAGAAAGTTGGATGTTCTCTGCGTTGGCGGCTGCATGAGAAGCTGCTGCAACGTTACAGCTGCCTGGCCAGACTGCTGCCTGGAGAACTGCTACACCAAAGCTTCTCCCCTCGCATCTTTGTCATCCTCACCACCAACGTCAGTACAGCATGACATGACACAACACGATATGATACGATAAGACATGATCAGGTAAACCCTGTGAACAGACAGCTGACACTCCTCGGGTTGCTGTGGTTGCAGAAGGTGTTGCCGGTGCAGAAGGAAGCAGCTCGAACATTCTGCACATTCCTCCGCTACAACCGCAAACAGGAGCAGCGTCAGGAGATGATGGAGCGGCTGATCCAAGGTCAGAACTTTGCACCTTCAGGCTCAGGTGTCACATATGCATAGGTGACCCGAGTTGCAGTCACAGTCCCTACAGTGGTCCATGTGTACAAGACAGTAACAGGAACAGTGAGAACACATCAGAACCTGAAACACTGACAGACCTGTTTTGGTGTGTTTCTGTGTGGATCCTCAGATCTGGCTCAGGGGCGGAGCTACTGGAACCGGCTGAGGTTCCTGGATGTCTGTGAAATGGCCACCGAGATTTTCTCCCGGAAATACTTCAACAAACACTTCCTGATTCCGGCACTGGAGCTGGTCCATGACCCCGTCGCCAACGTCAGGTAACTCAGCCGGTTCTGTCCAGTGAGGCGGGTCAGATATGTCTGTGTGAAATCACATGTAACACACCTGTCTGCCTGTTCACCTGTCTGTCAGGTACAAGCTGTGCCAGTTGTTGCCCCGGTTGCGTTCGTCGCTCCGCCTGCCAGCTGACAAACAGCTGCTGCAGCAGCTCGACTTCTGTGTCCAGAAGCTGCTCTGCAGAGAGAAAGACAAGGATGTGGTGGCCACCATCCGCCAGGTAACACCTGCACTACCTGACTAATCTGCCAGGTAACACCTGCACTACCTGACTAATCTGCCAGGTAACACCTGTACTACCTGACTCATCCAAAGACCAGTCCAGACCCCGTCAGAGGATTCTACAGGTCTGACATGAATCTGGTCTACAGAGACCAGTCCAGATCAGATACTTGTACCATCCAAAAGAATCACCTGATGCAACACAGTTGTACGTATTAGTTACCATGGCAACATCTTCTACCTGGTGAACCTGAACAATCACGTTGACTCTTATTTCACTTTGTTGGTTCAAAACACAAGAAGTTTCACTATTTAGACCTGAGTCAGTTATTGATGAATGAATCATTAAATAAAGACAAACTTCAGGCTGCACGACGCCAGATGTTCATTCATAGACGTCTTAAATATTTGAACATCAGTTTTGCTGCTTTGCGTTGTTAAATGATGAATAATCACTGATGGATGAACTGTTTTCATAATGTTTTTCAGACAGTGTTGGAACTGGACAAACTGGACCTCACAGAGCCAGTAAGCAGCATATGTTCATATGTTCATGAGACCTGAAGTGTGAAGAAGTCACAGCTGAGAGTTTGGCTCGACTGTAACCTTCATGTGGTGTCTGTTTGCAGTTTCACAAACGACAGGAGAAGGATTTACTGGACCAGAAGAAAGAGAAGGAAGAGACTCTGCTGCTGGAGATGGTGAGTCTAAAGCTGACAGTTCACCCTCAGTCTGAATCACTTCCTGTCTTGTTTTAATGACATCTCCTGTGTGGTCAGGAACAGCTGGAGCGCCAGCAGAGCGACGGCAAACTCAACTCTGAAAAACACACCGAGAGAAAACGTGAGCAGACCTGCTGCATGTTTTATTTTTGCTGATATGACTCAGAAGTTTTTACTCTGCTGTATGAGGATTTGTAATAAAGTGTATTCATCCAAGTGTGTCTTTGCTTTGTAGTCCAGTGTGTAAACCACCTTTGTTTGACAGGAAGAGACAGTAAGACCAGTCTGTCTGCAACCAAGTCTATGTCTGTGTCTTCGTCTGGAGCTGCCGGGTCCTCTGGTAAGAACAGCATGCTGCAACTGTCACAAGAAAACGGTTTACCTGTGAATGTCCAGCAGAATCCTTTTTTTCTTTGTAAGACTTTGTAACAGTTTGTAAAATCTTGTAGCAGTCCGTTTGGTGCATACATGATGTTTTCAGGCTCAGTTCTTGCAGTGAAAACTGAAGCACGCGTCACAGGGTATTGAAACATCGATCATCTGTGTGTTGTAGAATACATGATGATGATGATGATGATGATGATGATTTCTTCTTCCTCATGCAGGTAAAGAGATGAGGAGGGCTAAACTGTCTCGGAGTCGATCCCTCAGCAGTCAGCCAACGACTTCCAAACCTGCCAATTCGGACAGACCTCTGTAAGACCTCCTGAATGTCACACAGTAACTTAACACCAGCTACAGCTCGAGTTAGGGTCAGCTTGAGGTCAGTAGGTGGACCCTGTACTGGACTGTGGTGGCTCAGAGGGAGCTGTGGTGCAGGCTCATTTATAGCTGCTGTGTACTTGGAAAGCTGCGTCCACCACTTCCCACGAAAACCTCAGTATTTGTAAAAACAAACAGGAGAATGTGGCAGCTCTGAGCAGGTGGGCTGACATGGTGGAGGCAGGTGAAGAGGTGAATTGAGGGCCGGTTTTATAATGATCCTCCTCACACACTTCATATCAAATATCATAGATCCACTGTATCATTAACATTCAGGCCAGCAGTGTTACATGTTTGTGCTCATAGAGAGACATAACTATTCCAACAGCACCTTTCAACATAAAATAAAATACCCCCCTACAACTGTCTGACCACTTCGTTATTCAATTCACGATCACCTTACCAGGACATCCTTATGTTGCTCCACAAATGGTCTCTTTCCACCGCAACATCCGGTCCCTCACACCAACTCAACTCTCCAATGAGGTATTGGCCACCCTGCCTCCTCATAACGTATTTTCCTCACTCGTGGTCAATAAAGCTACAGACACACTCTGTTCCTCACTAGCCACCTCTCTTAACAGTCTCTGCCCTCTAACATCCAAACCTGCTCGCATCACCCCTCCCAGTCCACGGCTCACTGGAGTCATCAGAGAGCAAAGGGCAGAACTCAGAGCAGCAGAGAGAAAATGACGGAAATCCAGAGAGTCCACTGACCTCAGTGACTATCAGGGTCTCCCAGCATCATTCTCCTCCAGTTTAAAAACTGCTAAGACCACTTTCTATCAGAACCAGATCTGTGGCGCCACAGACACTCAGAAAATATTCTCTGCTTTTAACTCACTCCTCAATCCGCCTCCTCCGCCCTCCACTCTGCTCACTGCTGACATGTTCGCCTCGTTCTTTACTGGTAAGGTCTCTGCCATCAGTAACCAGTTCTCTGAGCCTGACCAACCCAGTCTGCAGCTGCCAGCTAACAGGGCCACACTGTCTTCATTCTCCCCTCTGACCGAGGAGGAACTTCTGCTGGACTCCCGTCCCCCTACCTGTCCACTGGACCCAAAATCATCCAACCTTCTACAGACCATTTCCCCAACAATTAACCCCGCAGTCACACACGTCATCAACTCCTCACTTACAACGGGTGTTTTCCCCACCACATTTAAGCAAGCCTGAGTCACCCCGCTGCTCAAAAAACCTACACTCAACCCAGCCCAGATTGAAAACTACAGACTGGTTTCACTCCTGCCCTTCCTGTCAAAAATATTTCAGCACACAGTCTTTAACCAAGTCTATGAATTCCTTTCTGAGAACAACCTGTACGACCCGAATCAGTCCGGTTTTAAGCGCCGTCACTCTACTGAGACTGCACTCCTGCCGGTTATGGAATCAGTGCGTTCCACAAGAGCTGCTGGTCAGTCCTCAGCTCTATTGCTGCTGTCGGACCTGTCAGCTGCCTTTGATACAGTCAACCACCAAATCCTCCTCTCCACACTCACTGAGCTTGGTATCTTAGGATCTGCCCTCCGCTGGTTCATGTCCTACCTGTCAGGGAGATATTTTAGAGCATCTTAGAGAAGTGTCCAAACTGCACAGCTTATCCACAGGGGTTCCTCAAGGGTCAGTGCTTGGTCCCCTTCTTTTCTCATTATACACCACCTCACTTGGCCCAATCATCCGCTTCCATGGTTTCTCATACCATTGCTATGCTGACGATACCCAGTTCTTCCTGTCATTCCCGCCGGAAGACCACAAAGTCTCAGCTAGGCTCTCATCATGCCTTACAGATATATCAGCATGGATGAAAGAACGCCACCTTCAACTCAACCTCTCTAAGACCGAGCCCCTTGTCATCCCAGCCAGTCCCTCCATACAACAAAACATCAGCATCCAGGTCTACACTCCCTCCCCCTCACTACACTCTGCCAATGAAAGGCGCTTGGTTCCACAACAGGACCCTAAGTCGCTAGCTAGTCTCTTCTCCTCTCTAGTTCCCCGGTGGCGGAGCGAGTTACCAAACTCTGTTCGATCTGCAGAGTCCCTCTCAATCTTTAAAACTTTAAAACTTTAAAAAAAATCTCTGCAATTTATGCACTCTGTGCGTTGCCTCAGTGCACCGCCTGTTGGCACCTACGTCCTATCAGACTCAAACTTAAGCTTTATGGCACTTACTGGTGTTGTGTCTCCTGACTGGATCCCTGTTTGTGTTGGATCAGCTCTCAGATGTACGTCGCTCTGGATAAAAGTGTCTGTTAAATGAAATTGTAAATTGTAAATATTTGAAGAGACAAACCAACTTAGATCTTAACCAGCTTCATCTGCGATTTATTGACCTATGATTGAAACATTGATCATTTTCATAAATGTACAGCTGCTGGTTCACAGGAACCAGGTGTCCGTCAGGGACTCAGGTCTTGTCTCCTGGTGTTGGGTTCTTGCAGAGTAAAGGTGTAAACCAGGTTGAAGTGTTCCTGATGTTCTGGTTCTGTGTTCCAGGAAAGTTAAAGAGCTGAGTGGTGGTTCTGGACCTGGGAAGTCCTCCATGTTAACCAGCAAAGGTACCACATACATACACCTGGTTCTGGATCCAGGGTCAGGCAGCAGGTTTTAGGTCTGCAGGACCAGCCATCTTTTTCATTTTTACATCACTTCCTGTGTTTTCTAGATGATTCCTTGAGGACAGCCCACTTCACCATGGCAACACTGTCCCAGACCCAGTCCACCTCTTCCATGCCGGTCCTGATCCGCAGCAACACCACCAGCCTCCTGGACAGGACCAGTACACTGGACCACAGGACCATTACCTTGGACCAGAGAGACCACAGGACCAGTACCATGGACCAGAGAGACCACAGGACCATAACCTTGGACCAGAGAGACCACAGAACCAGTACCCTGGACCAGAGAGAAAACAGGACCAGTACCTTGGACCAACGCAGTAAATCAATAGACCAGCGCAGCAGCGGGGTGAAGGACAGCCAGTCTAGGAAGCTGTCAATGTGAGTTCTTGTTGAAATGTTCTGCTTGTTGAACTCGAGTGGCCTCTCATACCAGGCTCCAGGAGAGACTCCAAACAAGGTTCTCTCAGAGCTTATTGAACCAATCAAAGGGTCCTCATGAATCCACATAGAACTTTCTCTATTTCTGCATGAATATGACCTAAAATGGGATCAGATTTTCACACAAGTCCCAAAACTAGATAAAGAGAACCCAATTAAACAAATTAGACAAAACCCTTTATTATTGAGGAAAATGATGTTACGTATTTGTGTGTGAATAAAGTATGTGAACCTCCTTACAGTAACTGGTGTGACCCCCATTGCAACAATAACTTCCACTAAATGTTTCCAGTAACTGTTTATCAGCCCTGCGCATCGGCTCAGAGGAATTTTAGCTCATTCCTCCTTACAGAACAGTCTAAACTCGGGGATGTTAGTGAGCTTCCTGCATGAACTGCCTGCTTCAGATCCTTCTACAGCATATCTATAGGATTAAGGTCAGGACTTAACATTAACGTTCCTCTGCTTTAACCGTTCTTTGGTAGACTGACTTGTGTGTTGCTTGTTGTCTTGCTGCATGACCCACTCTCTGTTGAGCTTCAGTTCACAGAGGTATACCTTGATATTTTCCTGTAGAATTTGCTGGTACAGCTCAGAACTCACAGCTCCATCAATGATTGCAAGCTGTCCTGGTCCAGAGGCAGTAAAGCAGCCCAAACCATGATACAACCACCACCATGTTTCACAGATGGGATAAGGTTCTTTTGCTTGCAGCTGTGAAAGTATACTGGCATGAAACATCAAGATTTATAATTTATGCATTTATTATTCATTTTGTATGTTGCTTCATTGCTATATGTCTCTGTTATCCCCAGAAGAAGTTGTGTTACCATGTGCTGTAATGAGATTTATAGCTTTAAGCGAGAGTCTTTGAGTCTTTTTTCAATAATGGTTGTTTGTGTTGAACTCTGACATCTTCCCTGCTGTATGTAGAATTTGCTTTAGGTTGACTGTTTTTAGATAAATAACAGGGAAACAATAGTGTAAGGTTTCTTTGTTCTGTTGAATTCTATAAAGCCAGTTGAACCCCTCCCTCCTGACCTGAGCTGGAAGCTATGGTCTCCAACATACTGTATACAATATATTAATATTCAACTACATTAGTGCTTTGTGTGTTATTTCATCAGGGCTGAGTGTGACAATTTCCACAAAACTGCGTTTGCTCGTCACCAAACGTAACGCTTTAGTTTGGTCTCATCCATCCACAGAACATTTTTCCAACAGCCTTCTGACTTATCCGCATGATCTTGAGCAAACCACAGACAGGACTGTAAGTACTTGCACAGTCCTGTATATGTAAATAAATATATATATAAACAGTCCCAGGCACACCTGTAGGACAGCACCAGTCAAAGTGTGTCCAAACCTTTGACTGGTGCTGTTTATATATATTTATTTACTTTTGAGAGGTACTGTCACATAAAATATTCACATTTAAGACGCCTTGCTCTTGGTGTGATCTTTGTTGGTCGACCACTCCTGGGGAGGGCAACATTGTTGTTGAATGTCCTCCATTTGTACACGATCTGCCTGACTGTTGGAGTCCAAACTCTTTAGAAATGGTTTTGGAATCTTTTCCAGCCTGGTGAGCATCAACAACTCTCCTTCTAAGGTCCTCAGAAACCTCTTTTGTTTGAGCGATGACACACTTCCACAAACCTGTGTTGTGAAGCTCAGACTTTGATAGTGAAGACCCAGATTTCTCTTCTTTAAGTAAGGCAGGGCCTCCCAGCCTCACACTTGATTGTCATCCTGTGGCATTCTGCCAGAAACACCTCCCTTGTTCAGCCAGCGGGATTCAGGCATCCACCTGAGTAACCTGCCGCCCCCCCTTTAAATATGGTGTCGACAAATAAAAGATGGCGGTGTACCACTGGAGAAGAGGCAGAGTCCATCTATCAGTGTGTCAGTCCTTGGCTCCATGTACAGTCCGCGTTCAGCAGGAGTAAATGCCCAGAGCTACATCTTCTTTCCCACACAGGCCTCCAAAAACCCTGGACCCCAGCAAAATAGAGGACTTCCTCAGGCACTCATGTCCTGTGTGCACAAAGTGGACCAACTGACCTGTACCAGTAACTCCAGCAGCGTTGGAGATGTTTGGGAAGAGGGTTTACTCAGAACATTTGAGAACTGAATTAAATGACAAACTGAATTTCTTTCTTTAATTGTTTGTTATTGAATCCCCAGAGATTGTTATTTTTTTGTTGAACTCTGGACTCTTTATTTTTGGTTCATAACATTTGGTTTAGTTGATTATTGGGATTTGCCTTTGAAGGACATTTTTCTTCTTCAGTGGTTTTCATTGTGCCGCCAATACACTGATTTATATTGAACATCGCTGTGTTTGCATTGTCACTCTGATTATTGCTTTGATTGTTTGCGTTCTGCGTGGTGGTTCAGATTTATGCTATGTGGGTTCATGGCAGAGTGTATGGAGCACTGATTCATATATCCATGTGGGGGGTTGACCTTAAAAATCCTAAACATTAAAATTGTCTGACTAAACTCTGGCTGGCACACCAAAAACCTATCCATTGATTGAAACACCTGACTCTAGCTTCCCCTTCAAATGAACTGATAATCCTGGAGGTTCACTTACTTTACTCACATAAATATGTAACATTGGATTATTTTCCTTAATAAATAAACTAACCTTTGTAAGGTTTCTGTCTCATTTGTTTAATTCATGTCTCTTTATCTCATTTTAGGACTTGCATGAAAATCTGATCACATTTTAGGTCATATTTATGCAGAAATAGAGCAAATTCTAAATGGTTCACAAACTTTCAAGCACCACTGTGGATGACCCTGGTCTCAGGTGATCCTGGTCTCAGGTGACCCTGATCTCAGGTGACCCTGGTCTAAGGTGACCAACCCTGAAACTGAGTCACTGAGGCCACAGAGAAGAGCCCACAAAACCCTCTAGGATCATTTTAGCAGTTTAAGAGCCGACAAAGACCTGGTTCAGTCTTTTGTGGTCCCACTATCAGTGTTTAGCCTTCATCCTGGTCCTGGTTTAGCTCCATCCTGACCCTGACCAAACTGCTTTTTATTTTACATTAACTTCATTCTGATTTAGACCAGGTTTAGCACTCAGCCCATCCTAGCTCACCATAAACCCAGGTTTGTCCTAGTTTAGCCCACTTTAACCCAGTTCTAAACCCTGTTCTGGTTTTAGCAGATCTGAAACTTAACGAGTCATTTCCTCTTTTATTTTTACAGAAACAGGAAGTCAAACTCTTTCAGCGTGCAATCAGGAAGAGAGTGACAGCGATGACATCATCATACCTCCACTAGACCATCAGCCAATCAGCAGCCAGGGACTGGTTTCCATTCAGGACATTACCCACAATGCAACAGGACGTCCATCTCTGCCTTACTGAGCACTGTGTCTTCTGATGATCTCATTCTGTCACCTGATTGGTTCAGTAAACTCCACTTACAAACTGTCCTGTGTTCTTATTGGGTAGTGTTGCACCTGCTGACACCTGATTGGCTGGACAGATGTGGACTAGGTCTGTTACCTGTTTTATTAGTTAAAGTTCTTTAAATGTGTCTTTGATTCTATTTTAGACATAAAAAAATATTTATTTACACTCAGTAGTTCATCTTATAACAATGAGGTCACTGTGAGGTCACTGTGAAGTTTGATGACATCATGACAAAGATTCTTCGGAAAAAGTTTTAATGTGTAACGTACAGTGGAGGTCACATGATGCATTCAACAGAACAGTAGGGAAACTTTCAGTCATGAACTTCATAATAGAGGTCTTCACGGGTTCACTTGGTTCTGAGGAACCGAGATCCAACCCGGGACTCAAGTCATACCGGGTCCAAATTCTACTCAGTGTAATCAGCTCGGGTCTCTTTTTACTACCTCGGGTCTGTATGTCGACATGTCTGAAACGAGTGGATCAGCTGTGATCATGTGGTCACAATCACCGCGGGAGGAAACGTAACGTGAACGTAAATTGACATGAGGAACAAGTTAAAGGAGGTAAAACCAGCTGACGCGTCAGCTGTTTGCTCTTGTTCTGACAAGTTCTGACAAGGGACCTGAAACTTTCTTTAGGAAAATCTGTCGTCTATAAGATTTATAATGTTTAACAAATTTTGTTTTTTTGGAATTCGATTCACAGATATTACATTTATTTTTAATTTGTATTGAATAAACTGAAGAGGTCAGAACAGTGTCTTTCTTCTATCTGTTACCCAGCTGGCTACAGAAGGCTCTCAGCTGTTCAAAGTTATTATATGTTATAAATGTGTGTTTGAAGCATGTAAGCAAATTATTTTCGTTTCTATGACTTTACATTTGTTCTTAGGGCATTATTGTAATAACACTGCTGCTCTTTTCACTGCAGTTGCATGTTAATTAATCTAATTAATTGCTAGATAATCAGGCTGCTGCCAGTGTTTGTGTTCTCTCTGTTCATGTCTGTTTGCGTCGGGTTCAGGTAGGTTTTCCACGGCTCAGTTTCGGGTCGGGTCCAGGGTTTTGGACCCGTGCAGACCTCTACTGCACACAGGTTATATATGGATACATGATGATGTCATCAGTCTTTATACAGGACTCAGAGAACCAGAGTTACATTAGTGACCGCTCAGTGTGTTTTTCACCACACAACGTGAGAGGCTGAAGTACTGCTGCTCTACTAGAAATACTACTAATAGAACTACTACTACTACTACTACTACTAATACTACTATCACTAATAACAATAATAATACTAAGTGATCAACCTCTCGCTGTGCTGTACAGGTCATAAGTAAAGTCTGAACTAAATCAGCTGTAAAGTAAATTTGTGCTAATTGAGTTGAACTTTGACCTTTGAGGGGACAGAGAGTCAGTCGGTCTGTTTGAAGTAGATTTGATAGCAGGTAAATGTGTTAGCAGGTAAATGTGTTAGCAGGTAAATCAGTTAGCAGGTAAATGTGTTAGCAGGTAAATGTGTTAGCAGGTAAATCAGTTAGCAGGTAAATGTGTTAGCAGGTAAATGTGTTAGCAGGTAAATCAGTTAGCAGGTAAATCAGTTAGCAGGTTAATGTGTTAGCAGGTAAATGTGTTAGCAGGTAAATCAGTTAGCCGGTAAATCAGTTAGCAGGTAAATCAGTTAGCAGGTAAATGTGTTAGCCGGTTAATCAGTTAGCCGGTAAATCAGTTAGCCGGTAAATCAGTTAGCAGGTAAATGTGTTAGCAGGTAAATCAGTTAGCCGGTAAATCAGTTAGCCGGTAAATCAGTTAGCAGGTAAATGTGTTAGCCGGTAAATCAGTTAGCAGGTAAATCAGTTAGCAGGTAAATGTGTTAGCAGGTAAATCAGTTAGCCGGTTGATGTGTTAGCAAGTAAATCAGTTAGCCGGTAAATGTGTTAGCAGGTAAATGTGTTAGCAGGTTAATGTGTTAGCAGGTTAATGTGTTAGCAGGTAAATCTGACAGGTAACAGTAACTGTGAGGGGCGGGGCTTAGCAGTGACTCAGCTACAGGTGTTTATTTCTTGGTGGGGTCGACTACGCGGCCCATCAGCAGCACACTGCTGCTCGCCGGCTGGTAGACGATGAAGAGGAACGGTCTGTTGATGGTCAGTCGAGGAGGAAGAGAGGAGAACACGCTGACTCCGCCTCCTGAGGCGCCGCCGCTCTCATCCACGGAGACGACGGATTTATGGAACACCTGCAGACAGGTGACAGGAAGACAGATCAGACTATTTTATTTATTTTTATTTTTAGATTATTTTTATTTTGAATATGTTAAAATAAAATAAAATATATAGGCAGCGAAACAAAACAATAAACAAAAATAACAGCAAACTTTCAGTAAGCAACACAAATAACCTTAAAAGGTGTAGGACGAACTTCTCTAGTCCTTTCTTTTTTTTTATACTTTATCGATCAAACCAAAGCCAAAAAACATTCAAAACAACACAAGAGAATAAATATAACTTGCATAGAAACAATAACAACAAACAAAAACAACACAAGTCAAAAAGACTCTCGACCATCAAATCATATTATTCCACCTTTGTTCATTCATTCTATATCTGTTCATGTTATTTTCAAAGATTTGTTTAAATTTACTTAATGTTTCACATGTTTTCATTTCTTCACTACTGTTGTTCCGTAGATTAACTCACTTTATTGTGATACAATGAAGTTTTGCATTCGTCCTCACTAACTGTTATTCCTCTGAAATCATATTTACTTTCCCTCATTTGAAACAACCTTTGGATGCTGATTTTTTACTCTGTATTAGTGTGTTGTTGTCTTGTATGTGTTCCCCCACACGTCCACCCCGTAGGTAATGGTTAGGGTTAGGGTGGTTCCCCTGGGTTGACTGGTTTGGCCTGGGGGGGCGTCGGTGTTTTGACACACTGTACAGACTACAGTGTGTCAGTTAATGAAACAGGATTTTTGAATAAATACGAGTCAAACTGAACCCAGAACTCTATAGTTTGTACAAAAATGTGTATCTGCTGCACAAAAATTAAAAAGTTGTGAAATATTTCCATGTTAATGTATTAAACAGGGTTAAACATTTGAAATGTCGGCGTCTCTGAAGGTTTTACAGTCAGAGAAACGTTTCATTCACCTGAAAGCTTCTTCGCTCACCTGTGTCAGTGTGGGACCTTTAGCTCCGCCCATGCCGCTCATGTCAGCGGCGTCCTGAAACACCTGCGTGATGTCGAGCGTCTGCAGAACGTCGCTCAGCGAGTACGAGCGCTCCAACAGGAAGCGCGGCAGCTGCACCTCCAGCTTCCTGTCGAAACAGAAGCAGGAAAACATTTAGCTGTGACGTCGCACACGCTCAGACGGGATGTTTGTAATGTTAATAAAGTTTTGTTGATTGAGCAGTGAGGTCATACACTGCAGTTATCTCGTCATCGCTGTGAAACAGCTCAGCCAATCACAGTGAAGTGTGACGCCAGGTCAACATGAACACAGATGGAGCAGGTCTGTTGCTATAGTAACCACAGAAATAAACCAAATAACTTAATAAAAAGTTTTCATGACTTTTACTCCAGTGTTGAATGAATATAACAAGTCGCTGTCGTAGGTTTAACCCGTTCACTGCTGAGACTCACTCAGGGTTCCTCCTTTGTTTTAATAGTGAGGATTAACCTCACTATTTTATTCCACCTGCCGAAACATCCTGGATAATGTTGCTTCTATCCTCGGATCTTATTCTCCCTCTACTCGCTCCCACTAGAGTCCACTAGAGTCCACTAGAGTCCACTAGAGTCTGGCATCTCGTTCCACCGCTATGCAGACGACACGCTGGTTTATTTTCCTCTGAAACTGAAAGTTTAAAGTTTTAATCAAAACAAAACTGAAGTCCTGATGTTTGGACCCAGTGGTGCCTGTGATCATATAAACCCGCTGTAAGAAGTCTGGGTGTGATCATGGACAGTGAATTTAAATTAGCTTCTTCCAGCTGAGGCTGTTAGTCGGGCTTCCCTCTCGCTTACAGCTGCAGCTCGTCTTTTAACAGGAACATGCAAATGAGAGCACATTTCCCCCGTACTGGCTTCCCTCCACTGGTTCCCAGTACGTTTTAGGATTGATTTTAAGATTTTATTGTTTGCCTATAAATCATTGAACGGACTAGCTCCAACCTGCCTCTCTGATCTCTTACATCCACACATCCCGTTAAAGGCACTCAGGTCTGCTGACCAGTCGCTATTAAAGCCCCCAAACTCTGGAACGAGTTGCTTCTGCATATTAGAACCCTAACCCTAACCCTCCCACACTTCCTGGTTTTAAATCCTGTCTTAAAACTCATTTTTATTCTTTGACTTTTAACTATATTAAACCGGTCTTTGCGTCTTTATTGTGTTGTTCATGGCATTTGTTATCATCATTGTACTGCACTTTGGTCGACTGTTGTTGTCTTTATAAATAAATTTGATTTGATTTGATATCGGAGCGACACTTTTTCAGCAATAACTCTCATGTCTCTCAGCTCGTCCACGGTCACATAGTCATTAATGTTACTGTTTGCACTGCAGTGTGTTTCAAGAATAAAACATGAGACGCTAAGAAAGCTGGAAAAGAGGCTGATGAGCTGCTAACCCGACGTCTCCTTCATAAACAACAGAATATGGAGTTATAGTGACCAGTGAGATGTGAGTAGAGGTGTGTGTGGCAGCAGCCTGGTGACATCAGGTGGTTTAATGAAGGTTAATGAGAAGCTTCTCATACAGATACTGTAAGAATCACACATTCCTTTACAGATCAATGCAGACTGATTCTCAGACTTTCCTGCTTTAAACACATTAAACGTTATTTAACTGAAATAAGTCATTTATATTCAGCATTAATCTGTTATTGCAGCGAGTATTTAGCAGCAGAATTACGTCAGAAACAGACAAACAGGTTCTGAGACGTTTACGAGCAAACCTCCAAAACACCACACAGAATAAACACAGAAGAAGAAGAAGAGTCTCACGTCTTCTTCAGCTGTCTGATCCAGGTCCGGATCTTCTCGCCGGTCACCTCCTCTTCAACGGCAGTGACGTCCACGTCTTCATCAGGCAGCACGACCAACATGGCCGCTCCGTCCGCCATCGGCAGCTTCAACACGCCGACCTTCAGCGAGCGGTCGTATGCCAGGAAGTACTTATCTGCCCGGAACATCATGGGCACCATGACGACGTGATACCTGTCCACGAAGAAACGCTCATCCTGAGTGACGCTCGAGTTAAAGGACGGACTGAACCGCGCTGCAACACAGAGACAGGTGACAGTTGAGATAACCCCGCCCTCTGACAGTTGTTAAATAACCCCGCCCTCTGACAGGTGTTAAATAACCCCGCCCTCTGACAGGTGTTAGATAACCCCGCCCTCTGACAGGTGTTAGATAACTCCGCCCTCTGACAGGTGTTAGATAACCCCGCCCTCTGACAGGTGTTAGATAACTCCGCCCTCTGACAGGTGATAGATAACCCCGCCCTCTGACAGGTGATAGATAACCCCGCCCTCTGACAGGTGTTAGATAACCCCGCCCTCTGACAGGTGTTAAATAACCCCGCCCTCTGACAGGTGTTAGATAACCCCGCCCTCTGACAGGTGTTAGATAACCCCGCCCTCTGACAGGTGTTATATAACCCCGCCCTCTGACAGGTGATAGATAACCCCGCCCTCTGACAGGTGTTAAATAACCCCGCCCTCTGACAGGTGATAGATAACCCCGCCCTCTGACAGGTGTTAGATAACCCCGCCCTCTGACAGGTGTTATATAACCCCGCCCTCTGACAGGTGATAGATAACCCCGCCCTCTGACAGGTGATAGATAACTCCGCCCTCTGACAGGTGTTAAATAACCCCGCCCTCTGACAGGTGTTAAATAACCCCGCCCTCTGACAGGTGTTAGATAACCCCGCCCTCTGACAGGTGATAGATAACCCCGCCCTCTGACAGGTGTTATATAACCCCGCCCTCTGACAGGTGATAGATAACCCCGCCCTCTGACAGGTGATAGATAACCCCGCCCTCTGACAGGTGTTAGATAACTCCGCCCTCTGACAGGTGTTAGATAACCCCGCCCTCTGACAGGTGTTAGATAACCCCGCCCTCTGACAGGTGATAGATAACCCCGCCCTCTGACAGGTGTTAGATAACCCCGCCCTCTGACAGGTGTTAAATAACCCCGCCCTCTGACAGGTGTTAGATAACCCCGCCCTCTGACAGGTGTTATATAACCCCACCCTCTGACAGGTGTTATATAACCCCGCCCTCTGACAGGTGATAGATAACTCCGCCCTCTGACAGGTGTTAAATAACCCCGCCCTCTGACAGGTGATAGATAACTCCGCCCTCTGACAGGTGTTAAATAACCCCGCCCTCTGACAGGTGTTAAATAACCCCGCCCTCTGACAGGTGTTAGATAACCCCGCCCTCTGACAGGTGATAGATAACCCCGCCCTCTGACAGGTGTTAGATAACTCCGCCCTCTGACAGGTGATAGATAACCCCGCCCTCTGACAGGTGTTAGATAACTCCGCCCTCTGACAGGTGTTATATAACCCCGCCCTCTGACAGGTGATAGATAACTCCGCCCTCTGACAGGTGTTATATAACCCCGCCCTCTGACAGGTGATAGATAACTCCGCCCTCTGACAGGTGTTATATAACCCCGCCCTCTGACAGGTGATAGATAACTCCGCCCTCTGACAGGTGTTATATAACCCCGCCCTCTGACAGGTGATAGATAACTCCGCCCTCTGACAGGTGATAGATAACCCCGCCCTCTGACAGGTGTTAGATAACTCCGCCCTCTGACAGGTGATAGATAACTCCGCCCTCTGACAGGTGACAGGTTTTGGACAGGTGATACATACTCTGGTAGGAGGTGGCAGTGGTGAGCAGCAGCTGTGTCTGGGGGTCCAGGTTTGTCACCAGGCCCTGGACCCGGTCTGCAGTCTGCTCCTGGGCCCATCGGTCGATGGTGTCGGCGGCGTCCTGCGGCGCTATGTAGCTCAGGCTCTGAACTATCCCACCGAACTTCTGAACCAGGTCCAGGTAGGCTGGCGAGACCTGGAAGCTCTGATCGGGGAAAATAGCCACACCCTGCTGCAGGTTCACAGCTCCGTCCCCCTCCAAGACCACAGCCCGGAGACTCTGAAACAGATCTGACAACAGACGGACACTTGACCTCTGACCCCTGACAGATGCCTCATTGGCCGCTGCTGTATGTCACCGGTGTGCGTCGCATTTTGCTGGCTTAAGGTTGTGAATCAGAACAATATGAGGTTAAACCTCCTAATCATGAGTTGAGGATCAAGTCTAGGAGAGCATGAACCAGGAGTTCTCTTCCAATGGGAACTTTTCGACTCTGGACCAGCCAACTCACTCATCACTACCAGATCCAGACTCCAGCTCCTCACCCCAGCACATCAGACTCCATTCTCCACAAGAAGCCGCCCCAGAGAGCAAACAAGTATTCATACAAAACCCTCATCAACGTGCTTAAACCCTGGTGCATCATGATTTGTAATTTCAGTTGGTGATTCAGAACTAAGCTGTTGTACCGTTGATTTGACTCGCTGCTTCTCAGGTAACAGTCATCTCATCTGTTTATCAGGTCTCTCATACCAACTACACAATACATAACTCTGCATCATTCACTAGCCACAGCCTTGTGCACCAGTTGTAGCCGTAGTATTAGTAATAAATGTGCATGTAATTAAAGTGAACTTGTTTGTGTTTTCTTGTGCATCTCAGTCACTGAACCTTAAAAGACTTTATACTCTTGCAAAATCATAATTAAGATTAATAACAATCATAATTCTAATTGATCTCTCTTGTGTGTCCAACAAGGACGACTATTTCCTTATTATTATACCTGCTCTACACTCTAGTGTAGAGCAGGTACAGACTCTGACACTAGACATATAATTTCATGTTGGAGTTGTTGCACAATAATAATTCATAATTCCCCCATTAAATCATAAAGATATTTGAGTGCACAAATTCCTACACTAGCCATAACTATCCATAACTAGCAATAACTAGTTGTTATGCAGATGATACCCAATTATATTTATCAGTGAAGCCTGATGAAACCAATCAGTTAAACAAACTCCAAACATGCCTTAACGACATAAAGACCTGGATGACCTGCAATTTTCTGCTACTAAACTCAGATAAAACTGAAGTTATTGTGCTTGGCCCTAAACACCTTAGAAACACATTATCTAATGATAAAGCTACTCTGGATGGCATTACCCTGGCCTCCAGCACCACCGTAGGGAATCTGGGAGTTATCTTTGATCAGGATATGTCCTTTAACTCCCACATAAATCAAATTTCAAGGACTGCCTTTTTTCACTTACGTAATATCACAAAAATCAGGCACATCCTGTCCCTAAAAGATGCAGAAAAACTAGTTCACGCATTTGTTACTTCTAGGCTGGATTATTGCAATTCCTTATTATCAGGCTGCCCTAACAAGTCTCTAAAGACTCTCCAGCTGGTCCAGAATGCAGCTGCACGTGTTCTGACTAAAACTAGAAAAAGAGACCACATTTCTCCCATTTTAGCTTCGCTGCATTGGCTTCCTGTAAAATCTAGAATAGAATTTAAAATCCTTCTCCTAACTTACAAAGCCCTTAATGGTCAGACACCATCATATCTTGAAGAGCTCATAGTACCGTATTATCCCACTAGAACACTGCGCTCCCAGTATGCAGCTTACTGGTGGTCCCTACAGTCTTTAAAAGTAGAGTGGGAGGCAGAGCCTTCAGCTATCAGGCTCCTCTTCTATGGAACCATCTACCGGATTCAGTCCGGGGTGCAGACACCCTCTCTATGTTTAAGAGTAGGCTTAAAACTTTCCTTTTTGATAAAGCTTATAGTTAGGGCCGACCAGGCTCGCCTTGGATCAGCCCTTAGTTATGCTGCTATAGGCCTAGACTGCTGGGGGACTTCCCATGATGCACTGAGCTCCTCTCTCCTCCTCTCCATCTGTATGCATTCATGTAACATCAATGCATGTCACTAACTTTGCTTCTTCCCCGGAGTTTTTTGTGCTTTCTCGTCTGACAGGAAAACCTGGGTTCTGGGCCGAACCTTCGCGGTCCTTCACAGTCCTGATGGCATCCTTCCCAACCGGTCAAAGCAGATGGCCGCCCACCAAGAGCCGGGTTCTGCTTGAGGTTTCTACCCGTTAAAGGGGAGTTTTTCCTTACCGCTGTCGCCAAGTGCTGCTCATGGGGGAATTGTTGGGTCTCTGTAAATTAAAGAGTACGGTCTTGACCTGCTCTATGTGAAAAGTGCCCTGAGATGACTTTTGTTGTGATATGGCGCTATATAAATAAAGATTGATTGATTGATTGAACTAGCCATAACTAGCCGCAGCCTTGTACACCAGTTGTGTTTGTAATCTGTTGTAATTGTAACTGTAGAATTAGTAATAAATGTGTTTTCAGTCACATGACCTTCAAAGAGCCTCACAAAATCATAATTAGGATCAATATTAATCTTAAATCTAATTGACCAACAACTATTTCCTGTTATTATACACACTCTAATATGAGTGATGTCACTGCGGACAAATAATTTCATATTTGAGTCGAGCCTCAAATTCCTACACCTGACACAGACGTGACCCCAGAACTCTGACCCACCTGGGATGGTCTCAGGGTCCAGTCCGGTCAGGCTGAGTCCCTGCAGCAGCTGTTCAGCGGTCGGCCCGGCGGCGGCCCCGCTGAGCGCCGTCATCGCGGCGGACAGCGTGAGTGGCGACAGGAGGATGTTGTCGTCGGTGCGGCTGGCGACGGCGCGGTACAACCGGGTGGCGAAGTCTGCGTTCCTGTTGCTCAGGTCCTGAACGGGGCTGGTGACGGTCTGACAGGAAGCCGGACTCAGGAGGAGCAGCACGCCGACCATGGAGAGGCTGACGCAGGGAGTCATGGTCCTAGTGCCCTCTACTGGACTGCTGAGCTATAAACACAGACAGAAACAAATGAAGTTCAGTTCTTCTGGATGAAAGCTGCCTGATGTAAGGTGTCTTTAAGTTCCCTGAAAAGTGCTCCATAAATAAAATATATTATTATTATTGTTATTATTCTTATTCTTGTTATTACTGAGGACAGTTGTCATTGGTGGAAGCTGCTGATGGGCCCAACCAATCAGAAGGCTTCTTGCTTCTTTTTGCTGAATCATCCAGTGAACAGCGATCAATGAAAACTGTTTCAATCATCTGACTGCGACCAGTAAAAATAAAACAATTCTTGTTTCTTGCTTCTTGTTTACCATATGATGATGATGATGATGATGATGATAGGTCAGATTGTTTGAGTGGCAGTACATTTATCAGACGGCAGATTGTGACCCTGCTGTCTGCTGGTTCGCTGCTTTTAATGTAAGTTCAGATAAAAATCGTGCAGAAACAAAGCAGTTTGCTTCAGTTTGTCACAAGAAGACGTTGTGAAGAGCAGGAGGAAGAGTATTCAGCCTCATTCTCAACCCAGACGTCTCCTCCTGCATCAGTTTCTCCTCAACAAGTGCGAGTAGCACGGCTGCTAACCCAGCAGCAACAAGCTGCAACGTTACTGTTCAAAGACTCTTTTCACCATCAGGCGGATAAAAACTGGCATCAGAGCAGCAGTGACGACACACAGACTGAACTCTTTGTCCCTGAAATCATCTCAGTGTTCAACACCAATAATCCCCGTCGTCTCTGCTGTCATCATCACAACAAGCTAATTTATATTCTCAGACTGTAGCGTGTTTATTATTATTGTTTATTGTTGGGTTACAGTTCTTCTGCTTCTGCCATCTGTGTGTGTGTGTGTGTGTGTGTGTGTGTGTGTGAGTGTGTGTGAGTGTGAGTGTGTGTGTGTGTGTGTGTGTGAGTGTGTGTGTGTGTGAGTGTGTGTGTGTGAGTGTGAGTGTGAGTGTGTGTGTGTGTGTGTGTGTGTGTGTGTGAGTGTGAGTGTGAGTGTGTGTGTGTGTGTGTGTGTGTGTGTGTGTGACAGGCTGTGTGATGCTGTTCATGTTGGTCGTGGTGTGTGTAACGGTACCGGTAACCGGTGACGGTGTATAAGTCCTTCTGATTAAACTGTTGTAGTTAACGTGTGTCAGAACCTGGACCGGCTCAGCCCACCTGGTCTCCTCTGCCCCCCCACGCTGGACCATTCATCTGACCTGCAGCCAATCAGAGCCAAGCTCCAGCTGTTCATCAGAACCTGTCAAACTGATCAATAACATCATGGATATCCTGCCTGCAGGGCCACGCCCCAAGCATCGGATGACGTCACAGTTGTTTGTTTACATTTCAGTCTTCTTTATTTTAAAGCTTTGACTTTGAAAAGATCATTTTTTTCCTGTTTTGATGCTGAAATTCTGATCAGTCCGGATCGATATTATCTACTGATCAGCTGTCTGAGTAGAAGCTTTGTATTGATGACGTATTGATCTTATATAGCTAATAATCAGCTGCTGTAAACAAACAAACAAACAAACAAACAAACAAACAAACAAACAAACAAACCTTCTGAAGCTTCTTCTTCGATGTTTCCAGTCTGAAAACTAAACGACGTCTCTGCTCTGAAGCTGCACGAGCTGCGCATCACCGTCAAGCTCGCACCATGCACCGGAAACAAGACGTCTTCCGGTCAGCTCTTTTCGAAATAAAAGTCCACTCAACAAACGGTATATAGAAGTAAATAGAAGTGATGTAATTCAAATGAATGATAATCAATAACATGTATGACTATTAATAAGTATGACTGTTAACATGTATGAATATTAACATGTATGACTATTAACATGTATGACTATTAATAAGTATGACTATTAACATGTATGACTATTAACATGTATGACTATTAATAAGTATGACTATTAACATGTATGACTATTAATAAGTATGACTATTAATAAGTATGACTATTAACATGTATGAATATTAACATGTATGAATATTAACATGTATGACTGTTAACATGTATGACTATTAACATGTATGAATATTAACATGTATGACTGTTAACATGTATGACTATTAATAAGTATGACTGTTAACATGTATGACTATTAATAAGTATGACTATTAATAAGTATGACTGTTAACATGTATGAATATTAATAAGTATGACTATTAATAAGTATGACTGTTAACATGTATGAATATTAATAAGTATGACTATTAACATGTATGACTTAATAAGTATGACTGTTAACATGTATGACTGTTAACATGTATGAATATTAATAAGTATGACTGTTAACATGTATGACTATTAATAAGTATGACTATTAACATGTATGACTATTAATAAGTATGACTGTTAACATGTATGACTATTAATAAGTATGACTATTAACATGTATGACTATTAATAAGTATGACTGTTAACATGTATGACTATTAATAAGTATGACTATTAACATGTCTGAACTGTTAACATGTCTGAACTGTTAACATGTATGACTGTTAACATGTATGACGTCATGTTGAGACGCTGCTTTGACTGAAACAGTAATAAAATAGAAGTGACGTAATTCAAATGAATGATAATCAATAAGTCTCCATGACAACTGAACCTGATCATTATTAATATTCATATAATTCTTCAGTTTGTTGTTTCGTTGATGTTAATGAGGGTTAGTGTTAATGTGGTAATGTGTGTTAGTGTGTGTTAGTGTGTTAATGTGTGTTAATGTGGTAATGTGTGTTTGTGTGTGTTAGTGTGTGTTTGTGTTAGTGTGTGTTAGTGTGGTAATGTGTGTTTGTGTGTGTTAGTGTGTGTTTGTGTTAGTGTGGTAATGTGTGTTAATGTGGTAATGTGTGTTAGTGTGTGTTAGTGTGGTAATGTGTGTTAGTGTGTGTTAATGTGGTAATGTGTGTTTGTGTGTGTTAGTGTGTGTTTGTGTTAGTGTGGTAATGTGTGTTAGTGTGTGTTAGTGTGTTTGTGTGTGTTAATGTGGTAATGTGTGTTAGTGTGTGTTTGTGTTAGTGTGTGTTAGTGTGTTTGTGTGTGTTAATGTGGTAATGTGTGTTAGTGTGTGTTAGTGTGTGTTTGTGTTAGTGTGTGTTAGTGTGGTAATGTGTGTTAGTGTGTGTTAGTGTGTTTGTGTGTGTTAATGTGGTAATGTGTGTTAGTGTGTGTTAGTGTGTGTTTGTGTTAGTGTGTGTTAGTGTGTGTTAGTGTGGTAATGTGTGTTAGTGTGTGTTTGTGTTAATGTGTGTTAGTGTGTGTTAGTGTGTGTTAATGTGGTAATGTGTGTTTGTGTTAGTGTGTGTTAGTGTGTGTTAATGTGGTAATGTGTGTTAGTGTGTGTTTGTGTTAATGTGTGTTAGTGTGTGTTTGTGTGTGTTAGTGTGTGTTTTTACTGCTGTTCTGCATCTTTGTTGTCAAAGATGTTTCAAAAAGGAAACAAAGACAAGAAGCAGAGAATAAAACTTTATTGTAATTAAACAGAAAAACAAAATGACAGAGTGAAAACAAATGAATAATAAATCTCCATGACAACCAAACCTTCCTGTGATCAGATTCCTATTGATCTCCGATCTATTGATCTCCGATCTATTGATCTACGATCTATTGATGTGTTTTAAGGAGCCTTGATAAATGAACAGAGTTCAATTAATAATTCAGCTGTTTTATCTAAATTATTGTGATTGGACAGTTGAACTGAGTTAATAACACACGAGTATTAACAGTCCGGGTGTCGACACAGAGCAGAGTAACTGCAGCACACTGAAGTGTCCATAACGTTTGTCCACGTGGAGCGCACCGCCACGCCATCAGTGACATCATCAGACTCACCCAGCAGCTGTCGGCTCTCACAGCTGAGTTTAACGCAGAATCACGTTTTTAAAGGGGAGCGTCGAAACGGAGGCGTCTCCGCGAGTCCTCGGACGCCTTCCGTCCACACGGCGGCGTCCCTGCCGCCTTGGGCCAGGTGAGGCGCGAACACCACCTCCAGCCTGCGGAGGGCGCTGCGCTGGTCGCCACGGGAAACCGTCCCCTGAAGACGATGCATCATCAGCCGCACCAGCACCTGATTGGCCCACGCCAACCCCAGAGCCGGAGACACGCTGGCAGACACGGGACTGAGACACACGGATCAATCAATACAGGTGATCAGAGACGACATACCCAGAATGCATCTGGAACATCTAAAAATCAGTTCTTACCCCAAAGAGCCGACGGAGCCGCTGAACACACCCGTCACCTGTAACACACACACACTTTAATACATGTAGAAATATATATATATATACATAGATATAGGTAGATAATCAGCCAATCAGAGTGCAGCATCAGACCCCGTCAGGACTCATAAAGCCACCCTGGAAACTTAGGAGATGTCTGACTATGGGATGCACGCCTCGCCGCAGACGCCTCCCTGCAGACGCCTCCCTGCAGACGCCTCCCTGCAGACGCCTCGCCGCAGACGCCTCGCCGCAGACCTCAGAAGCATTAATCTCTTTATCTTAATCCTGATTGGCTGGTGAACGTGTTGGTGCCACCTGCCTCGTTCAGGATAAGCACCTCTTTTCACTCACTCATATTGTTTCGATGTCTAACTATGGGATGTGGTTGCTCCCGTATCGCCAGACAAGCTTATCTATCGTCCACCGACCCGCAGAGAGCGCCGCTCTGGTCCAGCGAGGACTCCAGGACCGCGCATCCTACACACGGGGCGGAGACCAGCTGAGCAGAAACTCCCCTGATTAAGGCCAAAGATGCGGCCGAGCCACCAGTAGAGTGCGCTCGCAGACCCGCCGGCGGCTGCAGACCCAAAGCAATCGCCTCCGCCACCCAGTGGGAGAGGCGTTGCTTAGTAACAGGTTTCCCCTTATGGAAACCTGTTCATGTAAGAGTACAACACACGAACCGGACATAACACGCATGACCGCTGCTCTCCAGGCGGGGCAACGAAAGCCACGAGGTCCATGAACCAACCACCTCGGATTTTAAGGTCGGGTCCTTACATCACCCGGGGCAAGCTGAGCGCACGAGGGATGCACTGAAAGCACATGGATGTTGCTAACTCGTTTAGCCGAGTAACAACACTGTTGTGAAGGACGGGTGTTTCAGGTCCGCTTCCTCCAGTGGTTCAAACGGAGCCCTAAAGCCCCCCCAGAACCACAGCCGAGTCCCACGGGGGCACCAGCAGTCGAGAGTCGGGGGGAAGCCTGCGAGCCCCCGTCATAAAACAGCAAACCAGCGGGTGTTGGCTCACTGTTCGTCCCCCAAATCCGACATGACAGGCGGCGATGGCTTAATCATGGAAAAGGCTTTTCGTTTGTCAATCAGATCCTGCAAGAATGACAATATCACTCCCAGCGGTCTCTCTGTGACACCGTCCCTCCAACACTCTCCACTTAGAGCTACACAGACACCTGGTGAAGGAGGCCGGAGCGTATCGCTCTCTGCAGGAGCCCCACAGCGGTCAGATCGAGCCACTCATGGGCCCACAGCGCGAGTTGCTCCGGGTGCGGGTGAAACACCGTCCCCCTCCCTGCGACAGCAGGTCCCTGCGTGGCGGGAGTTGCCAAGGCAACCGATAAATCTCCACTAGCCAACGCATTGCAGGCCGATGTGGAGCGATCAGAATCGCCATGTTCCCTTATTCTGGACAGAGTGGCGGGTATCAGAGCCAGCGGAGGAAACACATAAAGGAGTCCGTGCAGCCAGGCGTGCTGCAACAACACAAGCTTCTATGATGCCATCAAAGCCCCACACAGCCGCAGGAAACAACCCTAACCCTAACCCACAGCCGCAGGAAACAACCCTAACCCTAACCCACAGCCGCAGGAAACAACCCTAACCCTAACCCACAGCCGCAGGAAACAACCCTAACCCTAACACACAGCCGCAGGAAACAACCCTAACCCTAACCCACAGCCGCAGGAAACAACCCTAAACCTAACACACAGCCGCAGGAAACAACCCTAACCCTAACACACAGCCGCAGGACACAACCCTAACCCTAACCCACAGCCGCAGAAAACAACCCTAACCCTAACCCACAGCCGCAGGAAACAACCCTAACCCTAACCCACAGCCGCAGAAAACAACCCTAACCCTAACCCACAGCCGCAGGAAACAACCCTAACCCTAACCCACAGCCGCAGAAAACAACCCTAACCCTAACCCACAGCCGCAGGAAACAACCCTAACCCTAACCCACAGCCGCAGGAAACAACCCTAACCCTAACCCACAGCCGCAGGAAACAACCCTAACCCTAACCCACAGCCGCAGGAAACAACCCTAACCCTAACCCACAGCCGCAGGAAACAACCCTAACCCTAACCCACAGCCGCAGGAAACAACCCTAACCCTAACCCACAGCTGCAGGAAACAACCCTAACCCTAACACACAGCCGCAGGAAACAACCCTAACCCTAACCCACAGCCGCAGAAAACAACCCTAACCCTAACACACAGCCGCAGGAAACAACCCTAACCCTAACCCACAGCCGCAGGAAACAACCCTAACCCTAACCCACAGCCGCAGGAAACAACCCTAACCCTAACACACAGCCGCAGGAAACAACCCTAACCCTAACACACAGCCGCAGGAAACAACCCTAACCCTAACACACAGCTGCAGGAAACAACCCTAACCCTAACCCACAGCTGCAGGAGACAACCCTAACACACAGCTGCAGGAGACAACCCTAACCCTAACCCACAACTGCAGGAAACAACCCTAACACACAGCTGCAGGAAACAACCCTAACCCTAACCCACAACTGCAGGAAACAACCCTAACACACAGCTGCAGGAAACAACCCTAACCCTAACCCACAGCCGCAGGAAACAACCCTAACCCTAACACACAGCCGCAGGAAACAACCCTAACCCTAACACACAGCCGCAGGAAACAACCCTAACCCTAACCCACAGCCGCAGGAAACAACCCTAACCCTAACACACAGCTGCAGGAAACAACCCTAACCCTAACCCACAGCTGCAGGAGACAACCCTAACCCTAACACACAGCTGCAGGAAACAACTCTAACACACAGCTGCAGGAGACAACCCTAACACACAGCTGCAGGAGACAACCCTAACCCTAACCCACAGCTGCAGGAAACAACCCTAACACACAGCTGCAGGAAACAACCCTAACACACAGCTGCAGGAAACAACCCTAACCCTAACCCACAGCTGCAGGAAACAACCCTAACACACAGCTGCAGGAAACAACCCTAACACACAGCCGCAGGAAACAAGCAGATCCTCCTTAAGCACACCGACCCAGTGGATCTCCAGATCCTCACTAAACTGCCCAACCAGCCACAAATTCAACATCTTGACGTATGACGATGTAACGTCGACCCCAACCTCCTCCCACCTCCTCCCACCTCCACCAACCTCCTCCCACCTCCTCCCACCTCCACCAACCTCCTCCCACCTCCTCCCACCTCCACCAACCTCCTCCCACCTCCTCCCACCTCCACCAACCTCCTCCCACCTCCTCCAACCTCCCCCCACCTCCTCCCACCTCCTCCCACCTCCACCAACCTCCTCCCACCTCCTCCAACCTCCCCCCACCTCCTCCAACCTCCTCCAACCTCCTCCAACCTCCCCCAACCTCCTCCCACCTCCCCCAACCTCCTCCCACCTCCTCCCACCTCCACCCACCTCCCCCAACCTCCACCAACCTCCACCAACCTCCCCACCTCCTGCACCCGGGAGCCGACATTCCACATACACAATACATACATACGACACCCCAACATCTAACACAGGAAGTAAGTGAGATGCACACGTCACCAACGTCACCAACGCCACCAACAGGCTGCCGGCATCGTCACCAACAGGCTGCCACCAACAGGCTGCCAGCATCGTCACCAACAGGCTGCCACCAACGCCACCAACAGGCTGCCAGCATCGTCACCAACAGGCTGCCAGCATCGTCACCAACAGGCTGCCACCAACAGGCTGCCAGCATCGCCACCAACAGGCTGCCACCATCGTCACCAACAGGCTGCCACCAACGCCACCAACAGGCTGCCAGCATCGTCACCAACAGGCTGCCAGCATCGTCACCAACAGGCTGCCACCAACGCCACCAACAGGCTGCCAGCATCGTCACCAACAGGCTGCCACCAACAGGCTGCCAGCATCGCCACCAACAGGCTGCCACCATCGTCACCAACAGGCTGCCAGCATCGTCACCAACAGGCTGCCACCAACAGGCTGCCAGCATCGTCACCAACAGGCTGCCACCAACGCCACCAACAGGCTGCCAGCATCGTCACCAACAGGCTGCCAGCATCGTCACCAACAGGCTGACACCAACGCCACCAACAGGCTGCCGCCATCGTCACCAACAGGCTGCCGGCATCGTCACCAACAGGCTGCCACCAACAGGCTGCCACCAACAGGCTGCCACCAACAGGCTGCCGGCATCGTCACCAACAGGCTGCCGGCATCGTCACCAACAGGCTGCCACCAACGCCACCAACAGGCTGCCACCAACGCCACCAACAGGCTGCCACCAACGTCACCAACAGGCTGCCACCAACGCCACCAACAGGCTGCCGGCATCGTCACCAACAGGCTGCCGGCATCGTCACCAACAGGCTGCCACCAACGCCACCAACAGGCTGCCACCAACGCCACCAACAGGCTGCCACCAACGCCAACAACAGGCTGCCGGCATCGTCACCAACAGGCTGCCACCAACGCCACCAACAGGCTGCCAGCATCGTCACCAACAGGCCGCCACCAACGCCACCAACAGGCCGCCACCATCGTCACCAACAGGCCGCCAGCATCGTCACCAACAGGCTGCCACCAACAGGCTGCCACCAACGCCACCAACAGGCTGCCACCATCGTCACCAACAGGCTGCCACCAACAGGCTGCCGCCATCGTCACCTACAGGCTGCCAGCATCGTCACCAACAGGCTGCCACCAACAGGCTGCCACCAACAGGCTGCCACCAACGCCACCAACAGGCTGCCGGCATCGTCACCAACAGGCTGCCACCAACGCCACCAACAGGCTGCCAGCATCGTCACCAACAGGCTGCCAGCATCGTCACCAACAGGCTGCCACCAACGCCACCAACAGGCTGCCAGCATCGTCACCAACAGGCTGCCACCAACAGGCTGCCAGCATCGCCACCAACAGACTGCCAGCATCGCCACCAACAGGCTGCCAGCATCGTCACCAACAGGCTGCCACCAACGCCACCAACAGGCTGCCACCATCGTCACCAACAGGCTGCCAGCATCGTCACCAACAGGCTGCCACCAACGCCACCAACAGGCTGCCGCCATCGTCACCAACAGGCTGCCAGCATCGTCACCAACAGGCTGCCACCAACAGGCTGCCAGCATCGTCACCAACAGGCTGCCACCATCGTCACCAACAGGCTGCCACCAACGCCACCAACAGGCTGCCAGCATCGTCACCAACAGGCTGCCACCAACGCCACCAACAGGCTGCCGCCATCGTCACCAACAGGCTGCCAGCATCGTCACCAACAGGCTGCCACCAACAGGCTGCCAGCATCGTCACCAACAGGCTGCCAGCATCGTCACCAACAGGCTGCCGCCAACGCCACCAACAGGCTGCCAGCATCGTCACCAACAGGCTGCCACCAACAGGCTGCCAGCATCGTCACCAACAGGCTGCCACCAACGCCACCAACAGGCTGCCGGCATCGTCACCAACAGGCTGCCACCAACGCCACCAACAGGCTGCCGGCATCGTCACCAACAGGCTGCCGGCATCGTCACCAACAGGCTGCCACCATCGTCACCAACAGGCTGCCACCAACGCCATCAACAGGCTGCCGGCATCGTCACCAACAGGCTGCCACCATCGTCACCAACAGGCTGCCACCAACGCCACCAACAGGCTGCCGGCATCGTCACCAACAGGCTGCCACCAACAGGCTGCCAGCATCGTCACCAACAGGCTGCCACCAACAGGCTGCCACCAACAGGCTGCCACCAACAGGCTGCCAGCATCGTCACCAACAGGCTGCCACCATCGTCACCAACAGGCTGCCACCATCGTCACCAACAGGCTGCCAGCATCGTCACCAACAGGCTGCCACCAACAGGCTGCCAGCATCGTCACCAACAGGCTGCCGGCATCGTCACCAACAGGCTGCCGGCATCGTCACCAACAGGCTGCCACCATCGTCACCAACAGGCTGCCACCAACGCCACCAACAGGCTGCCACCAACGTCACCAACAGGCTGCCACCAACGCCACCAACAGGCTGCCGGCATCGTCACCAACAGGCTGCCGGCATCGTCACCAACAGGCTGCCACCAACGCCACCAACAGGCTGCCACCAACGCCAACAACAGGCTGCCGCCATCGTCACCAACAGGCTGCCACCAACGCCACCAACAGGCTGCCAGCATCGTCACCAACAGGCTGCCACCAACAGGCTGCCAGCATCGTCACCAACAGGCTGCCACCAACACCACCAACAGGCTGCCACCAACGCCACCAACAGGCTGCCACCAACGCCACCAACAGGCTGCCACCATCGTCACCAACAGGCTGCCACCAACAGGCTGCCAGCATCGTCACCAACAGGCTGCCACCAACGCCACCAACAGGCTGCCACCAACACCACCAACAGGCTGCCACCAACGCCACCAACAGGCTGCCACCAACAGGCTGCCACCAACAGGCTGCCAGCATCGTCACCAACAGGCTGCCACCAACAGGCTGCCACCATCGTCACCAACAGGCTGCCAGCATCGTCACCAACAGGCTGCCACCAACGCCATCAACAGGCTGCCGGCATCGTCACCAACAGGCTGCCACCAACGTCACCAACAGGCTGCCAGCATCGTCACCAACAGGCTGCCACCAACGCCACCAACAGGCTGCCAGCATCGTCACCAACAGGCTGCCACCAACGCCACCAACAGGCTGCCAGCATCGTCACCAACAGGCTGCCACCAACGCCACCAACAGGCTGCCACCAACGCCACCAACAGGCTGCCACCAACGCCACCAACAGGCTGCCACCATCGTCACCAACAGGCTGCCACCAACGCCACCAACAGGCTGCCGGCATCGTCACCAACAGGCTGCCGGCATCGTCACCAACAGGCTGCCACCAACGCCACCAACAGGCTGCCACCAACGCCAACAACAGGCTGCCGCCATCGTCACCAACAGGCTGCCACCAACGCCACCAACAGGCTGCCAGCATCGTCACCAACAGGCTGCCACCAACGCCACCAACAGGCTGCCACCATCGTCACCAACAGGCTGCCACCAATAGGCTGCCAGCATCGTCACCAACAGGCTGCCACCAACGCCACCAACAGGCTGCCACCAACACCACCAACAGGCTGCCACCAACGCCACCAACAGGCTGCCACCAACAGGCTGCCAGCATCGTCACCAACAGGCTGCCACCAACAGGCTGCCACCATCGTCACCAACAGGCTGCCAGCATCGTCACCAACAGGCTGCCACCAACGCCATCAACAGGCTGCCGGCATCGTCACCAACAGGCTGCCACCAACGTCACCAACAGGCTGCCAGCATCGTCACCAACAGGCTGCCACCAACGCCACCAACAGGCTGCCAGCATCGTCACCAACAGGCTGCCACCAACGCCACCAACAGGCTGCCAGCATCGTCACCAACAGGCTGCCACCAACGCCACCAACAGGCTGCCACCAACGCCACCAACAGGCTGCCACCAACGCCACCAACAGGCTGCCACCATCGTCACCAACAGGCTGCCACCAACGCCACCAACAGGCTGCCACCATCGTCACCAACAGGCTGCCACCAACGCCACCAACAGGCTGCCACCATCGTCACCAACAGGCTGCCACCATCGTCACCAACAGGCTGCCACCATCGTCACCAACAGGCTGCCACCATCGTCACCAACAGGCTGCCACCAACAGGCTGCCACCATCGTCACCAACAGGCTGCCACCATCGTCACCAACAGGCTGCCACCAACAGGCTGCCAGCATCGTCACCAACAGGCTGCCAGCATCGTCACCAACAGGCTGCCACCATCGTCACCAACAGGCTGCCACCATCGTCACCAACAGGCTGCCAGCATCGTCACCAACAGGCTGCCACCAACAGGCTGCCAGCATCGTCACCAACAGGCTGCCACCATCGCCACCAACAGGCTGCCGGCATCGTCACCAACAGGCTGCCACCATCGTCACCAACAGGCTGCCACCATCGTCACCAACAGGCTGCCACCAACGCCACCAACAGGCTGCCACCAACGTCACCAACAGGCTGCCACCAACGCCACCAACAGGCTGCCGGCATCGTCACCAACAGGCTGCCGGCATCGTCACCAACAGGCTGCCACCAACGCCACCAACAGGCTGCCAGCATCGTCACCAACAGGCTGCCACCAACGCCACCAACAGGCTGCCACCATCGTCACCAACAGGCTGCCACCAACAGGCTGCCACCAACAGGCTGCCAGCATCGTCACCAACAGGCTGCCACCAACGCCACCAACAGGCTGCCACCAACGCCACCAACAGGCTGCCACCAACGCCACCAACAGGCTGCCACCAACGCCACCAACAGGCTGCCACCATCGTCACCAACAGGCTGCCACCAACAGGCTGCCGCCATCGTCACCAACAGGCTGCCAGCATCGTCACCAACAGGCTGCCAGCATCGTCACCAACAGGCTGCCACCAACAGGCTGCCACCATCGTCACCAACAGGCTGCCACCATCGTCACCAACAGGCTGCCACCATCGTCACCAACAGGCTGCCACCAACGCCATCAACAGGCTGCCACCATCGTCACCAACAGGCTGCCAGCATCGTCACCAACAGGCTGCCAGCATCGTCACCAACAGGCTGCCACCAACGCCACCAACAGGCTGCCAGCATCGTCACCAACAGGCTGCCACCAACGCCACCAACAGGCTGCCACCATCGTCACCAACAGGCTGCCACCAACGCCACCAACAGGCTGCCGGCATCGTCACCAACAGGCTGCCACCAACGCCACCAACAGGCTGCCACCATCGTCACCAACAGGCTGCCAGCATCGTCACCAACAGGCTGCCACCAACGCCACCAACAGGCTGCCGGCATCGTCACCAACAGGCTGCCACCAACGCCACCAACAGGCTGCCGGCATCGTCACCAACAGGCTGCCACCAACGCCACCAACAGGCTGCCAGCATCGTCACCAACAGGCTGCCAGCATCGTCACCAACAGGCTGCCACCAACGCCACCAACAGGCTGCCACCAACGCCACCAACAGGCTGCCACCAACGCCACCAACAGGCTGCCACCAACGCCACCAACAGGCTGCCACCAACGCCACCAACAGGCTGCCACCAACGCCACCAACAGGCTGCCACCATCGTCACCAACAGGCTGCCACCAACGCCACCAACAGGCTGCCACCAACGCCACCAACAGGCTGCCACCAACGCCACCAACAGGCTGCCACCAACGCCACCAACAGGCTGCCAGCATCGTCACCAACAGGCTTCCACCAACAGGCTGCCAGCATCGTCACCAACAGGCTGCCAGCATCGTCACCAACAGGCTGCCACGAACGCCACCAACAGGCTGCCACCATCGTCACCAACAGGCTGCCAGCATCGTCACCAACAGGCTGCCACCAACAGGCTGCCAGCATCGTCACCAACAGGCTGCCACCAACGCCACCAACAGGCTGCCAGCATCGTCACCAACAGGCTGCCGGCATCGTCACCAACAGGCTGCCGGCATCGTCACCAACAGGCTGCCACCATCGTCACCAACAGGCTGCCACCATCGTCACCAAAAGGCTGCCACCATCGTCACCAACAGGCTGCCACCATCGTCACCAAAAGGCTGCCACCATCGTCACCAACAGGCTGCCACCATCGTCACCAACAGGCTGCCACCATCGTCCCATCTGTGGCAAAATGTGTGGATCACAAATCGGCCTCCAACAGACACATGAGGCGCCACCAACAACCCTTCTGACCCCCAACCAGGAGAAGCAAGAGTCGTTGTCATGGTACCTGGTTGATGCAGAGGACGGGTGTGTTGAACTCGTGGCTCAGGTGATGCAGGCAGGAGGAGAAGGTCAGCAGGTGTCTCGTCCTCTCCAGCCAATCAGCAGCCTGGAACTCTGACCTGAACAGAGACGCCACCGAGTCCACGACCACGAGACGTACCAGACCACGAGCCAGCAGGAGGGGGACACGCCGGGATAGACAGGTGTGCAGGGACACCTGGGAACAGACAGACAGGTCAGAGAGAGACAGACAGATGTGCCGGGACACCTGAGAGAGACAGACGGGTCCCTCACCAGGTCAGCGGTGTGTTCGATGTAAACGTGGTCACTGAACCGGAGGCGGCCGATCTCAGCCGGAGGGACGTCTGACCGAAGATACACCTGTTGTCCAATCAGCTGCTGCAGACGCCTGCTGGGAAACCTGTCCTCCGTACAGATATACACCGCTCCTGTGAGACAGGTGAGAGGAAGAGAAAGTTAAACCCCTTTAACACCTGCACCTTCATTCTGCCTCAGCTAACGGTGGCAGCCGGACCCAGACCCAGCCCCGCTGTGGTGCGTTCACTGACCCGACCCAGCCCTGCTGTGGTGCGTTCACTGACCCGACCCAGCCCTGCTGTGGTGCGTTCACTGACCTGAGCCAGCCCCGCTGTGGTGCGTTCACTGACCTGAGCCCAGCCCTCCATAGCGGGGAGGGTACTGTACAGACAGGCAGAGTTGCAGGGCCAGCTGAGTCTTCCCGGCTCCGCTCTCTCCTGACAGCTCGATGACCCCTCCCACAGGTAGGCCCCCCCCCAGCAGCCGGTCCAGCAAAGGACAGCCCGCGCTGAGTCTGAGGCCGGACTCGAACCCGCGACACTCGCCGCGATGCAGCAGGAGGGCTGTGGACAGAAACACAGGTTAACACGCCATGACATCACACATCAGGTAAACTGCAGCCCGGATCACTGATCTGACCCGGGATTGGACGGCTGCGTCTGGAGGCGGCAGCGGCGGCGAGGATCAGCTGCTGGATGTCGGAGCGGGACAGACCGGTGAGCCTCTGCAGGTCCGGACCCGAAACACACATCACGTCCCGCACAGTCTTCACTTTAGCTGGAGGGGAAAACAAGGTAACCATGGTGACGACAATAATAATCACAACACCAAACAGGAGCAGGGAGCTGGAGTCCAACATCATGAACAAATAAAATATTATCCGACAGGTTTATGAGGGACGTTATTGATCACACACGTAGTTCAGATCAATAACAACCTTCTGACGGTCGCTGATGAAACATTTCTACGCTGACGACAGTGAGAACAACGTTCATCCCTCCAGTAGATCAGAGACTGTAGGATCAATAACATCATGGTTCATAAAGATCTTCCTCATGTGGTGTTGTGATGATGATGATGATGATGATGCTGGGTTGAGATCAGGTGACTGTGAAGGTCTGGAAGAGACCACTCCCATCAGCATCAACTACTTTATATTGATTAGCAGTGACTCTTCCCTCTAAGCCAGCATAACAGAGCCCCCAGACCCCCTCACTGTAAGGGTCCAGCATTCAGACCTGGACCAGGTTTTCCTCTAATCCGTCTCCCGTCTGTATGCAGGTTAACACACAGTCAACGCTGCTTAATGAAAGCGTCTCTGGGTTTTGACTGCGGGAACTTTAACGGATATTTTTCACTATTTTCTGACATTTTATGGACAAAACGATTAACCGATGAATCAAGACAATAACCGGTAATTTAACCGGTAAACACTGCAACATGTAACGAGGAGACTTTGCTTTATTTTAAGGGGTCACAGGTCGAGTGACAGACAGCATCTGCCGATCCGACCACTAAAACCTCTAAATAAAGACAGTTTGCCAAGTTGTGCTTTACAGGATTGAGACATTTGACGGTAAAGTGTGATGTTTGTGAACCGGGTCCGGTGCGTCTCTCTCACCTCTCCGCACGGCTGCTGTGATCCTCGGGTTGAGCTCCAGCTGGTCGCAGTCCATCTCCCCGCTGAGGACATGCTGTCCCCCCGCTGCTGCTTCAGCCTCAGTCCCGGTCTGACCTCCGGAAACCTCCGGTAACCTCAAACAAACCGGTTTATTTCTGAACCTGTCCGTTAGTTCGCTTCTTTCTGCCCGAACAGCTTCCCGCCACAACACGACACGTCATCACGCGCCGCCGGTCTGTGAGGGGCGGGGGGGGGAGGGGGGGGGGGGTTGAAACGGTCCCGCTTTAAATCTAAACTCGAGTCCGTTTGTTTACACTGAGATGATATTTTATATATTAATATAAATCATTATATTTCACATTTAACAGCGTTGGACCTTTCCGTCGTCATCCCCTCCCGCCATGTGACGTCATCTCAGCGCGTCACAGGAAGGGAAACAAAAACACCCCAAACATTGATCAGAAGCTTGATAGTGATCAGTTTTCAGTGTTTCACTAGTAATCAGCTTATCGATCCGCAGACTGACTGCAGGTTAAAATGGATTCTAAGTGTTTCTAACCGCCAAACGGATCCTATTGATCTCTGACCGCTTTCTACTGACGGTGAGTGACGCTGCTCCACATCGATTAACTGATCAGCTCCAAACTGATCACATCCAAACTGCCGCAGCTGTTAACGGAAGTACTTTATTTAGTCGATTAATCGAGTTTAGACGTAAACGATCGTCATTGTTATTATTCAGGTCTGTTACTGCAGTAATACTGTACAATACTACTGGTACTACTACTACTACTACTACCACCGGTACTACTACCACTATTAGTACTACTACCACCTCTACTAGTACTACTACCACCTCTACTAGTACTACTACCACCTCTACTAGTACTACTAATACCACTATTAGTACTACTACCACCTCTACTAGTACTACTACCACCTCTACTAGTACTACTAATACCACTATTAGTACTGCTACCACCTCTACTAGTACTACTAATACCACTATTAGTACTACTACTACTACCACCACCGGTACTACTACCACTATTAGTACTGCTACCACCTCTACTAGTACTACTACCACCGGTACTACTACCACTATTAGTACTGCTACCACCTCTACTAGTACTACTACCACCGGTACTACTACCACTATTAGTACTACTACTACTACCACCGGTACTAATACCACTATTAGTACTGCTACCACCTCTACTAGTACTACTACTACTACCACCGGTACTAATACCTCTACTAGTACTGCTACTACCTCTACTAGTACTACTACTACTACCACCACCGGTACTAATACCACTATTAGTACTGCTACCACCTCTACTACTACTACCGGTACTACTAATACCACTATTAGTACTACTACTACCACTACTAGTACTGCTACTAGTACTGCTACTAGTACTGCTAATACCTCTACAGTGTAAAAATACATTATGAGTAAAAGTGGTTTCTTCTTTTAGTCGTGTGTGTAATTAGTGAAAAGTTCTGAAGCTGCCATCAGTAGTTTTGCATATAAATTGTGATTTTTATACTTTATCAGCTGCAAGTTATTGATTTTATATGTATATATATATACACACACACAGTCAGTATGTCTATTGTTTATATATGAAGAAGTATATTGTATATATACTGTTTCTATAGAAACTGGTTGAATGTCTCTGAGTGTGGGACAAACTGGAAATGAACTGGTTCCAGTCTTAATGTGAAAGCCGTGATGCTAACCTGTGACCCCTTCAGGCGGAGCGACCTCTGACCTCGGCACCATGAGCTCCAGGCTGTGCAGGACCTGCGGGGGGTCGGACATCGATGTGGACCAGGCCCGGGGCAGCGCGGTGTGCACCGGCTGCGGCTCGGTTCTGGAGGACAACATCATCGTCTCTGAGGTCCAGTTTGTGGAGGGAAGCGGAGGCGTGTCGTCCGCTGTGGGACAGTTTGTCTCCGCTGACGGTGAGACGATGTTCAGTCTGTATGTTCTGATCAGATGGTTGAACGCTCGCCGTCCTGTTGCCCTGCATCACATTTTATTAGGAACATGACAAACATTAAGCTGTGCGGTAGAAGATATTGAATGTTGCCTCACTAAATATAAACATTAAACCTTTTCAAGTTTTCTCTCACAAACAATATTAATATTGAAAGTCAGTGATTCCAGTCAGGCTGACAGGATCAACAGTTAATTAGCTGTGAGAACGTCTATAACGAGTCTGTTGTCAGGCTGGATGCAGCTGCAGGTAATGAACTCACTCTCAGATAGTTTCCATGTGTGAACTGGTTGCTTGTGTTGCAAACTCTTCTGTTAGTGTCCGTTCTCTAAAGCTTAAAGACCAGTTTCAGGAAATAAATCCTGGTGGTTTCAGCTCTGGTTCCCCCTCAGACTGCTACTTTAGTTTTAACACTGAACTTTAATGATGTGGTTGCTACATTATGTTGCCTTTTTAATCAAATTGTGCTACTTTCTTTAGAAATATATTAAGTTTAGATCAGTAGTTCTGTCGTACTGTTGCTTTTACATTTTTTTCAGCAAAATGAATTATGCAACGACAAAATAGAGTTTGAATCAGCCCTAATTTAACCTGCAACCTCTGACCAGGTGTGCAAACGCATTGTCGACAGTTGCATTTGTTGCATTAACAGCTGCTGCTGCTGTTCTCCACTGAAACATGTATATCAGCGTCAACAGTTTATGGTTCAGTGTGGGAGCGTAGTGGGCAGCATATGCACCAGAGGCCAGATGCATAAACTCTGTAGATTAAAACTGTGTGAACGCACAAAGCCAGAAATAGACAACCGCATGGTTTATCATGTATAAAGCGTTGCGTACTCATGGTTCTGTTTCATAAATCTCCACAAATGGATAAAGACACTTAACCAGCAGTTTCTTATCAATAAGCTCCACCTGTCAAAGAAACAAACAGGAAGGAAGAGTTTCACAGATTGTGTTGCACTAACGAGGTTCTTATAGCATCCACATGGACTGTAAACTATCATCAGCAGTGATCTCAGAAAACTAATCAATTATCATTTTGTAGCTCTCATATCTGCACTGAATTTGCAAGTTGTGTCACAATTAAGGATAAAATAAAAAGAATAATAACAGCAAAATAAAATTATGCCTCTTGTGCAAGTTAAAAGGATAAAATTAATCACAAAAGTAATTAATGTTACCTTAATCAGTGCAGCTGGTAACAAACATCTGCTCCACTTTAGAGAAACATGTTACGCTGGTCTGTTCACATTCTGGTTTTATAAATAACGGTTTATGTTCAGGAAACGGCGTATGTGGTGGTTTTTGTGCGTATGCGTCGTTCATGCGTGCGGCCCCAGGTTGAGGAAACGTGCAGGTAACAAACTCAAACAGCTGAATGAACAAACTGAACCTTTATTGTATCAGACAGACGGTTTTGTTTCTGTTCTTCGTCAGCTGATCTGTTTACCTAAGAGGGAAAAAACAGATCCAACAGTAACCTGATGTTGAAGCAGTAAAATAATGTTGATCATGTTTAGGAAAAGAATCTGAACAGTAATTTATGACGTTTCAGAGCCGACAGAAGACACACAAACCCTATTAAGCTACAAACTCAAGATTCTGAGTTTCTTGCACCTTTCAGGTGTAAAGATCTGGTGTTGGTACCTCTCATGATGCCCCAGTGAACACTGTCTCCATACTGACCACTGCAGTCAGACCTGGTGTTGGTCTTCAGGTCTGAACCTGAACCACCAGGACCTGTGTGGGAACCAGGGCTCGGTGTGTTGGGATTGGTTGGTTTATATTCTATGATGCTGGAAGGGCTTTTCGGGACGTTCTGCAGTGTGAAACTGAAGGAGGGCGTCCTGCTGGTGCCCTCTCCGGTTACAGAGTACAGGTTCTGCAGTCTGGACTGGTCTGGAGTCTGGAGTCTTCCTGGGAGACCGGGTGCAGGTCTAACTCTTATGCGAGATGCTCCTGATGGAAAAAAAGGAAACATTTTTCTATAGTGATCTATATTTTTAAGCATATAAGCAACATATTTCAGTGCAAATAAGAAGCTTGGAGATGTGAGAGAAACATGTTTGATGGAGCTGGGCAAGGAGGCCCCCCCTTTCATTCAGACTAAAAACCGATCTACTTCAGTCTCTGATCTGGAGGCTAGAAGGAAACAGATTTTCCCAAGACACCAGGCTGTTCCTTTAAGAATCAATACAATCTTTGCCGATTCCTTTCCCTACCTGCTGGTTGAAGGACTTTTCTTGGAGTAGACTGTTGTCCCCCACTGTTTCCTGTCTCAGCCACAGACTGGACCAGTTTCTGCTGGTGTCCTTGCTGGTTTGGGGATAGACTGGTGAGGCGGATTCCTGCAGATTGATCCGGTTTTACTTTGACTCCTTGTTCCTGTCTCAGCGTACCTGGTCTCTCAGGTGAATGTGTCCAGTTAATTGTGTTTGAACCTCTGTGGTCAGAAACCTGTTGGGACATCCAGTGGTCCCCATCACTGCTGGCAGCTGTCTGAACTGTGGCATACTGGGAGGGACTGGAGCTTCGTAAATAAGCTGGTGGGATACTGGGTTTCTGGCTGAGATGATGTCCAGAAGAAGCTAATTTTCTCAGAGGTTTAACTCTGATGTTTTGCACCCTGGACTGAATTGTCTTCACATTCCTCCTCTCGATGGACCCAGTTCTCTCCGGGTTTTGGTGGACTTTGGTTTCATGAGATTCCGTGCTGAGATGCTGAGGTGTAACCAGTGTGTTTCCAGAAAAGTCAGGGATGGTATTTGTGGATGTGATGTGTGTGGCATCAACAGTAGGGACATAGGTAGTGTCTATGCCAGGCAGGGGCAGTTTGTTTCTGCTGATGTGGTCTTGGCTGTACTGAGCTGGTGTTTGAAGGACTGGGTAAAGCTGAGGGGTTTGAGAAGGATCATACTGACTCTGAGGCTGATAGCCAGATCTTTCTCCAGTGTTGGCCATTTTGATCCCAACAATGGAGGACGTGAAGGGGCTCAAATTTGGCTCAACCCCAAACACATGTTGGTCTTCCGTCTGGGACATGAAATGACCACGATGAGCTGGAACCTGTAGAGGGACTTCATGAGGAGGAGAGAGGTTGATGTTTGGAAAGGTTTGGTGGTTTGGGGAGGAGAGGAGCAGCTTGTTGTGGCCTCCTGGTGCTGTGATGAAGCTGCTGGGTCCAGGTCTGGGCTGAGGCCTGATGCCAGGGTGAGGCAGGACTCCTCCTGTTGCTGGGGTTTGGGGGGTATGTTGGACCTGTTTTGACAGGATATTGATGGCATTTCCAGAAGCCTGATGTGAACAGTCATGGGCAGTGAGTTTGTTTGTTGAATCTGTAGGAAAATAAAAAGATTTTAAAATTCTGTCACTCTAAACTGCACCCACATCATTAAGAATGTAGAGGACTCAGACCTTTAAGGCTCTCAAAGACTTTGATTGAACCAAATCCAGACGTCTCTGATCTAGAGAGCCGATCCACAGACAGTCTGTTGACTCCACTGAGTGGATAGAAGCACCTCACCGTCAACCTGTTCAGAAACCACATTTATTCATCAATAGTGTTACATTTGTGTACGAGACCTTTAACAGAGCACCACCAGGTTATGAAGTGGATGGTACTTTGTGTTTCCTTACTTGAACTGAGATTCTCTGGAGATAAAGTTTGGTCCGTCTGCGATCAGCTGTCTGTCATGGAGGATTTCGTTCTCATAAACCACGTACGAGTCTCCGACCTGTTGAAACTCTTTTGTTACAAAAAAACAAAAACAAAAAACTAACAAGGCTACATCTTTACATTTACACATCTGAATACACAGTATCTGAACTCTGTCCTCTGTTTGCATTGATATTTTTGCCTATACTTCAGGGCAACCACCAAAAAACATGTTTGATTAATTGAGTCTACTAAAATAGAAAAACAGTGAAAGATGGCCCCCAAAATACAAGTTGACATATTCATTGCTGTTTTTGTTTGACCAACAACCGAGACTTAATAAAAATAAAAAAAAAAGGTATTCAGTTTAGTAAATTACAACTGAAAAAACATGCTTATTTTTAGTTTTGAGAAGCTTTAGCCACACAGAAAACCCAAAATATTTTCTGTATTTTTAGTCGTACCATGGCTCTGGTCCCACAGGAGTCCAGCTTGAACTCAAACAGGACTCTGGATCTGTCAGTCTGTTTGGGTCCACAGCTGGGGTCCAGCAGACTGGTTCTTTCAGGCTGCACCGTGGGCCAGGTGGAGGTCGGAGTTGTCACCACCGTCATGGTCCCATCCGCAGAACAGACTGACGACACAACAGACCAATCAGGGTCAATGTGAAAAATGTGTAGATGACCGTCTTAAGCTTGTTTGATCTTAAATGAAGGTAGATGCTGATTAATTTTAGTCTTGACCCTTTGTCTTGTACTTGACTAATGAATATTATGTAGAAACTACTAAAGTCAGGGTGGACCGTTTGAACTGAACGTGAAGAAGAGGGGTACAGGTTACCTATCATGTCCTCTGTTTTGAAGAGGCAGTGTTTGGAAGTGGACGTCTGAACCTCCAGAGTTTTGGAGTCTCTCAGAAGAAGCTTAAATGTCCCATAAAAGTTTGAAAGGTTGATGCCCTGGAAACAAACAGATGACTGATATCAGAAGGGGTGTTCTTTTACTCACATTACTATAGTTTAAGAACTATTAGAGATCACCATATGACGAAGGCAACACCTGCACAGGAACAGGTTTTATGTTGACCAGATGAACCTGCAGCAGGCGGGATCAAACTGTCTCCTGATACTTGAATTAAGGTCTGTGAGTTGGAGTTTGTGCCATCGACCAAATAAGTCCAAGTTGGACCATAAGTGGCTTAAAATCCCTAAACTTCTTCCCAGCTCACCATTGGACAGTGCTGAGATTTGAGGGAGGAGTGTTATCAGAGATCAGTTGATGACTACCTAACTTTAGAGGTTAGGTGTCACTGTCGTGGACGCTTACTTCGTAGGTGTATCCAATGGAGAACACAGGGACCTCCAGGGTGGTTTTGTGGCTGTCGCTGTGGAGGTGGTACCCTCTTTGGGCAGCCAGCTGTGGTGTCAGAGGCTCCTGGTCAACACCCACCTCCCAGAGACTCTCAGCTCGAGGTGGTCTGACTACGCTGAATGTGATTCCTCCGTCCGAGCACTGAGCAGTGATCTCCGGTGGGTCTTTAAAACAGAGTCTACATTTTAACAAAGGGACGTACTTCTGGTGGTTTTACACAGTTTATCTCTGAGAGGTGAAACGATGTATTTAACACTGCAGCAGAGAACAGAAGACAATATTCTTACATGTGTTGAATGCTTTTGCTGTGATGAGGGTGTGATGGTAGTAGGATTCTCTCTGGGGCATGATGGTTAAAGTGAAGTTTATATCTATGGAGTACTGCACCACACCTTCACCCAAGTTCTGTTGGAAAACAGAAAATCTAAAACAGATAACAGAATAACTTCAAAGGCGATGTGCGCTAAAGTATTTCTACGTTTCTGTCACTCACAGATGTTGTAAAAGAAAAACAATGAATTCTTGATAGTGGGAATAATAATGAGAATGATAAATTGGCAGATTTGACGGCCCAGTAGTACCTACAGGATCATATAAATATATATATTTCCATGGAAAGACTAAATCAGGTGTGAGTTAACACCGGCTCTGTCTGGAGTCTTTACCGTCCACTGGACCACAGTGTCCTCGAAGGGCAGCTGGAGCTCGTAGGCTTGGCTGCCATTAACGTGAACTACAGGACTGATGCCGATTCCTCGCTCAGGTGTGTCTGACAGCAGCGGCTTCCCGTTGATATGGACTTCCTCTAAAACGACGTCAGCAGGAATGTTTCCCAGGTAGACCCTGAACACCTGGTCATCACTGACGGTCTCTACAGGAAGTCAAGATGATTGATAAATGATTTCCAGATGCTCAACCAATACAGAAAGACAGCAGATGGGTTGTTTTTTTTTAATTCAAAATACCACTACATTTACTTTGTTTAAGGCCGAATTGATTTATCTTTAATTTTGTGGAATAATCAATTATGTAAAAAGTTGGTGTAAAATGTGTAAAAATAACTGGTTGGTTGTAAAGTAGCCGACATACGGTCAAGGCTGAAGGGTGGTCGGCAGAGCAGCGGCGTGTCGAGGACCCTGAGCAGTCGGTGTCTGGTGTCGACACTGCTGCCGTCTTCATATAGCAGAGAGAAGATGTGTTCGTATAGCAGGAAGATCACATATGTCTCCTTGTACACGTTGTTCACCACCAAACTCTGAAAAACAACAGAGTTAGACAGAAAAAAAACTGCAGATCTGATATCTGCATCTGTAGCACAGTTTCACTCCTCATTTTAAACATTTGTTGCCCAAAACAATTTGTGGTAAAAACCCTTTTCCCAGTCTGAAATCAGGAAAGATCCTATGCACCTTCCTGTAGCCACCCTCTGCCCCAAAAGGAATCTGGATTTGGACCAGGCCTCCTTGCTGGATCAGACTGAAGCCCCTGGTGGAGGCAGTGTGCTGGTCCAGCAGCACTCCCTCCACCCCCAGACTGAGGCTCCGACTTTCAAACGTTGCTCCTTCCCCGACCAGAGGCGTCAGGACCCGGGGGACGTCCCACAGCAGCCGGGTACCATCGAAAGAACCTGAATCTAAAGTAGGACCGACAGAATCATCAACACTTTCATCAGACAGAAACCAGCCTCCTGTCCAATCGTCACTCCCTCCAGGAAATTCTGATTTTGTGATCACAATAATTAATGCAAATACAAGAAACCTGCAGTAAAAGAGCTGCAGTTTCACTAAATTACAGCAACTTTTCTGCATGAATGTGCAAATCAGCAGCTGCTTGTGGTTTGGACCAATCGTGGCGTTTGGTGTGGCGGTAACTCACGTCATTCAGGTGGAAGATGGACAAATCTCACCTGCCAACAAACATGATGCCATAGACGAGCAAAACAACTCCCAAATGTTCCCAAATGAGGTTTGATTCAGTGAGTCAGAAGAAAACAAGCTGATGTTGTTCAGACATAATCTGCCTCAAACATAAACATCATCAATAATGTCATTAAAATAAATCTAGTTTGATTTTATTTGCTGCTGATGTTGAGCTGAAAGTTTAATAAACGTTATAAATGGAACTCAAGTACAGTATTTTCTGTTTTATAGAACTTTGAGTCCTCATGGTTCTCATGATCAGCTGAAATATAGTTGTTTCTGTGATCTGCAGGAAGTCATTACATACGACTCTTCACTGGTACATTCACATTTTCCTTTGCTCACAATTTTTCCACAAAAAGAGACAAAACATTGCAAATTGTATCACAACAAAAAAAGCCTCTGGAGAAAAAAAAAAAAACCAACAAAAAGACATTTCTGGGAGCAATAATCACAGAAACCGTCAGTGAAATGCTGGAGGAGTGATTTATCGTACATACATGAGATCCATGGTACTGTGGGAGACTTACTGACTGTGCAGACCACGGACACGTCGATCATCACCACCATCAGCTTCTGCTTGAAGAACAGCGAAACCCGGACGACCTCCACAGGGACGCCATCCACCTGACCAGTAAGACAGGACTATTAAAAAGGCAGCCATTTTAAAAGTTCAACCTCCTCAAGTGTAAGTTTAAAGTTAATGCTGGATCACATTTTTAATTGGAGCTTCAAGTTTTGGCGCAACAGAATTAGATTTAATCAAGGTTTAGAGTAAAAACTAAACTTATGTTTAAAGAGAGGTTTAAATCTTATTAAATTAGTTTGGTGCAACATAATTTAAAGTTAAAACCAAGATTTAATCGGGTTTAAAAGTGAATCCTTGTTGGTGCAGCCCAGACTTAGTGTTTTATCACCTTACATACAAGTCAAATACTCAATAACTATCAGTCTTTTCCAAATCATACAGTGTACATTGATCTGGTTTAATTTCGGTCAACATTCATTCTCATGGTTCAAGTCTTTCAGGAGTCCTGATCCTGATGTGATGAAAAACCGGACCGACACCGAGTCCAAATGTCCCGACTTACAGACTAACAGTGATCTCAGGACTGTTCAAGTCCACGAGGAGCCTCACAAGGACCTTCTGTGGACTTTCCCAGAAGCTGCTTGGGGTGTAGAATTGATTTAGTGGGTTTGGCCTAATAATTTGGATCCATCGGTTTTAATCTGCAAAGTCAGACTAGCAAAGGTTGGTTTTATCCAGCAATGATGTGAGGATCCTCAGTGGAGTACTGTTAAGAACTGTTAACAGTCAGGAATTTTAAATTCGTCTCCATGGAGACAAATGAGGTTTTAAGTCTTGTCTCTTTAATGGGACCCAGACTGTCAACATGTCCAGACTGGTGGACAAAACAAAGAATGCAAAGTTCATTAAAAACATTGTTTTATACTGTGAAATCTCTGGATTCTGATTGGCTGGTGTTTGCCAACATCATATGCTCATTTACTCACCATCATCATCTCAGCGTGCGGCGGGCTGTATTGAGATCGAAACACCACCCTTTTGGCAGTGGCGGTCAGACTGTAGCCCTGCGTCTGGGCCTCACTGATGGACATGGCGTTCACCTGTCCATCACTCTGCAGGAACATCAGCTGCCAGGCAGCGCTCGCCGTCCTCTGAGCCTGAACGCCAAACAACCACAACTCTAAATACCGAGCAGGAACATTCTGGTGTCATTGTCATAGTTTGGTTCATCATGCTTTTAGAAGTGATGTAGAGCAGTGCTTCCAACCACAAGGGAAGCTGGACCAATCAGAAGGGTTGTCAGATGATATGACAAGATATAGAGAAGAAAAAAAAAAAAAAAAAGACCCAAACAGTGTTTTGTCTTCTTCTAACTTTTGCTTTATTTCTTGTGGATTTCTGTATTTTACCTCAAGCCTCAAAGTTATTCAAAGAAAAACAATTTCTACAAAAAAAAAAAAAATTTGATACATCGTCCATCGACAAAGATTAAATCAGCAGCTATTTTGATAATTGAATAGTTTTTTGTCTTTTTTTTTTTTTTTTAAACCAAAAATGTAAAAATAAAGCTGATTTCAGCTCCTCAAATGTGGTTTATTGTTTTTCTTTGTGGAACATGACGATAAACTGAATATGTGTTGACTGGTAGAGGAGCTGGTCCTGGTTCGTTTGTGGTGGGAACGTAACCGACCATCTGACCGACTACGAGGCTCCTCGCCAGGAGTGCTGTGCATTCTGGGATGTTGACAAGTGACAGTAGTTGCTAGCAGCTAGCCAGAGAATGAATCGAGGTCTGTCCCGGACTAACAAAAGACTTTGTGGCATTCTCGATCAGAGCGTCTTCAGGATGTTCTCGCTCCTGCCCCAGAAACATCCGACCAATGAGAGGAGAGAACGTTCTCACCTGGCTGTTAGTGATGCATTTTGGTTTGCTTGGATTTTTTTGTGAGAAAAGAAACTGAACAAGTTTACAAACTGATCCACTGATTCAGACCAGAACAAACATGCTGATGGTTTGAGACGCTACAGTTCTGGCTGAAGGCCGAGGGCCCGGACACGGTCACCATGGTAACTGCTGCTCAGCTCTGTGGCCACTGAGTCTGGATTTGATCTCATGGTCTTCTCAAATCTTGCTTTTGGTTTGACATGCTTGCACTGTTGATTTCTGGTTGACACTGTGATGTGCTGTTGTGTGTGTAGCTTTGTATTTTACATAATGTGTTCTGTGTGTTTTTTGCTTTGTGCTGTTATGTTTGAATTGTAAAGGACTGCATATGAAAATTAGCTTGAAGCTAAATCTGGTGCAGTACATCATTGATGTTAAAAACTGTCTCGATAAATAAAAAATACAACAAGACGAGTGGTTTGAACAAACAGGAGACTCCTGCTGGAGGAGATTAGGCTGCACTCAAAAGTTATCAGCAAAATCAATCTCCTGTAAAACTGACAGCGAGTGCAGAGAGGGAGAACGGCCGCAGTGACTCCTGGCTGAGGCCGGAGTTTGATCAGTGTGTTGATGAAGAGGAGCCGAATAAACAAAGACAGCCGTCGCACAAAGCTTTCAAAACACACAGATGGCTAGAGTTGTGTCTGCCGGTTCGATTGTTACCTGAGAGAAGGCCGTCTGCCACGCCTGTCCACTTTCCCCCCGCTGACCTCCACATGAAGACTCTCTGTTTACATTCACCTGGTGGACATCATGACAGCAGCTGTAAGTCCCTGATCAGGTTCACAAATCTATGTCCACACTCCATGGACAGACTGAATGACCTGTTTGATTTGTGTTAATCACAGCTGGTAATGTGAAGGTGGACGCTGGGTGTTCTGACCTCCATGTAGTCCTCCTCGCAAACGATTTCTCTATGACTCCAGCTCAGACCAGAACAGACGGCAGAAACCGGTCGGCTGATCCACCCGGCACCGCCGTCGCTCACCATCACGTTAAATCTGAAGGTGAACGCCTCGTCGTTCTGTACAGAAACGAGACAAAACCTCATCACAGCGATGCAGCCAGGCTGAGATAACCGGGTGGAGCTAAAGGTTGTGGGGTAAAGCTACCGGGCTGTGGACGGAGCTACCTGGTTGTGGGTGAAGCAGGAGTAGTATGAAGCTCTGAAGGTGGTGAAGCTGTCCATCTTGAAGGTGCTGATGGTGTAACCACAGCGTGAGGCCAGCTGCTTGCTGATGGAGTGGACGCCATTTTCATCTACATCAGGACAAAGAGAGCGCCACAAGTTCAGGAAGAACATTACAGTGATCACAGCCCCTGCAGTGTCGGTATTTAGTGAACATGAACTGACCTACAGCCTCAAATCGCGGCGTCTGTCCTGAGGTCACGTGGATCCACAGGTAATGATCCCGACACGCCCACTGAACACCTGGTGAGCCAGCATCTGGAGGTCAAAGGTCACCTGAACACTCGTTTACAGGATCAAGTTACAGTTAATGTGCTGGAAACTATCAAGTAGCATAACATTTTAAAACCGACTGTCTAAATAAACCAGTAAAGACTCTAAATAAACCAGTAAAGACTCTAAATAAACCAGTTTACCTTCAGCTGTTGTTCCATCTGTGAACTTGTAACCGATGAAGAGTCTGAAAGAACAGCAGTGAGGTTCCATTTTTAGCAGCTCAGGTGATATTTTCTTACCTGTACAGGTGAGTTTTATTGAACTCACCCGATGATGAAGGCAACAGTCTTCATGTTGAAGCTGTTGAACTCTTCTCTGTCTGTGGAGGAAAAGCTTCAGCTCTGCTGCCAGGTGAGCTAATAACCTGGTTGTCATGGTAACGGAGGAGGCGTCCCAGCTGAGGCTGATTGAGTCTGATTACAGCTGCAGGTTTAGTAACACAGGTGGTGAACAGGTGAAGGTCCAGGTTATTCCACACATTCTTCTTCCTTGTCAATACCTGATGCCTACATTACCCACAATACACCTATACACAGTCAGTACTACAGTCAGTGCTACAGTCAGTGCTACAGTCAGTACTACAGTACTATAGTCAGTACTACAGTCAGTACTACAGTCAGTACTACAGTCAGTGCTACAGTCAGTGCTACAGTCAGTACTACAGTACTATAGTACTACAGTCAGTGCTACAGTCAGTACTACAGTCAGTACTACAGTCAGTACTACAGTCAGTACTACAGTACTATAGTCAGTACTACAGTCAGTGCTACAGTCAGTACTACAGTACTACAGTCAGTACTACAGTCAGTACTACAGTCAGTACTACAGTCAGTGCTACAGTCAGTACTACAGTCAGTGCTACAGTCAGTACTACAGTACTATAGTCAGTACTACAGTCAGTGCTACAGTCAGTACTACAGTACTACAGTCAGTACTACAGTCAGTACTACAGTACTATAGTACTACAGTCAGTGCTACAGTCAGTACTACAGTCAGTACTACAGTCAGTACTACAGTCAGTACTACAGTACTATAGTACTACAGTCAGTGCTACAGTCAGTACTACAGTCAGTACTATAGTCAGTACTACAGTCAGTGCTACAGTCAGTACTACAGTACTATAGTCAGTACTACAGTCAGTGCTACAGTCAGTACTACAGTACTACAGTCAGTGCTACAGTCAGTACTACAGTACTATAGTACTACAGTCAGTGCTACAGTCAGTACTACAGTCAGTACTACAGTCAGTGCTACAGTCAGTACTACAGTACTACAGTCAGTACTACAGTCAGTACTACAGTCAGTACTACAGTCAGTGCTACAGTCAGTGCTACAGTCAGTGCTACAGTCAGTACTACAGTACTATAGTCAGTGCTACAGTCAGTACTACAGTACTACAGTCAGTGCTACAGTCAGTACTACAGTACTACAGTCAGTACTACAGTCAGTACTACAGTCAGTACTACAGTCAGTGCTACAGTCAGTACTACAGTCAGTGCTACAGTCAGTACTACAGTACTATAGTCAGTACTACAGTCAGTGCTACAGTCAGTACTACAGTACTACAGTCAGTACTACAGTCAGTACTACAGTCAGTACTACAGTCAGTGCTACAGTCAGTACTACAGTCAGTACTACAGTCCTATAGTCAGTACTATAGTCAGTACTACAGTCAGTACTACAGTCAGTGCTACAGTCAGTACTACAGTCAGTACTACAGTCAGTGCTACAGTCAGTGCTACAGTCAGTACTACAGTCAGTACTACAGTCAGTACTACAGTCAGTACTACAGTCAGTGCTACAGTCAGTACTACAGTCAGTGCTACAGTCAGTGCTACAGTCAGTACTACAGTCCTACAGTCAGTACTACAGTCAGTACTACAGTCAGTGCTACAGTCAGTGCTACAGTCAGTACTACAGTACTATAGTCAGTACTACAGTCAGTACTACAGTCAGTGCTACAGTCAGTACTACAGTCAGTACTACAGTCAGTACTACAGTCAGTGCTATAGTCAGTACTACAGTCAGTACTACAGTCAGTGCTACAGTCAGTACTACAGTCAGTACTACAGTCAGTACTACAGTCAGTGCTACAGTCAGTACTACAGTCAGTACTACAGTCAGTACTACAGTCAGTGCTATAGTCAGTACTACAGTCAGTACTACAGTCAGTACTACAGTCAGTGCTACA
>NC_089534.1:150000-217500 GCF_963924715.1 Thunnus thynnus
CATCCTCATCACCCCCATCATGTTGAAGAACTTGTTTAGTTTTGATCATAAATTATCTTTACGTTTATATTCAGCTCAGTTCAAACTGTTGAATCTTGTCATAACAAAAAGGCTTTAAGAAAGGAAAAACCCCTCCTGAGCTCCGCAGTAGGATGGGTTGTGAGAGGTATATAATTTAATGTGTTATGATTCTACATTAGGTTCTTCATCCCGGGATCAAGGCCTCCGTTTGCTTTGTATTGCTCTTCATGCAGAGTAAATCTGTTCACATTGAACTCTTCCAGCGTATGTCTTTGAGTTTAATGTTAAGTTGTGGGTGACCTGAAGGTTTATTGGCCCATTTGAAGATTTTCCCACAATACCCTAATGTACAGTATACAGCATATACAGTACATGTATGAACAGCACTAATGAACCCTGTGTGTGTGTGTGTGTGTGTGTGAGTCCAGGTAAGCGTCAGATCCACCACCTGGGCAGCCAGCTGCAGCTCAACCAGCACTGTCTGGACACGGCGTTTAACTTCTTCAAGATGGTGGTCAGCAAACATCTGACCCGCGGACGCAAGATGGAGCACGTCATCGCCGCCTGCCTCTACCTGGTGTGTCGCACTGAGGGGACGCCACGTATCCTAGCAACGCTGTGTGTATGTGTGTGTGTGTATTTGTGTCTGACACACTACTGGTGTTTCCTGAGCTGCTGTCAGACATGTTGCTGGACCTGAGCGACCTTCTGCAGGTAAGACTGACCTCATACACCTGAACACACCTGTTCTCTCTGACTGACTCCAGTTTAACCTGCTGCTGTTGTGTTCAGGTGAACGTTTACATCCTGGGAAAAACCTTCCTGCTGTTGGCTCGAGAACTCTGCATCAACGCTCCCGCCATCGGTGAGAACTTTATTCTGAAACTGCATTTTATTCAGAGGATAGTTACATCCTCATGCTTGTATTTCATGACTTCATACAAGACATCGTCACCAGCAGGCTGAGATCTGTCAGAGAAACACTCACAACAACCCGATCGACCTCGAACTCTCCGTCCGGACTGAACCACTGACCTGCAGACGAGTTAAAACTCCAGTCCACTGATTCATCTGAGAAATTTATTGAACAAGCAGCAACACATCTTAATTCACTTTAACTTTAATGTTCAGACAGTATTTCTTTAAGAAGAAGACATCCAATCAGCTTCCAGTTCTTCCAGATCACTGCAACAGCCAGTCAGGCTACAGTTCACTCACTGTGAGTCCATCTGCTGTCTGGCGGATTAATAGGCCTTCAGTCTGTCAGGTTCTGGTTCAGCAGAAGAAGACCAGCTCTGGGATCTGCCCCCCCTGCACCCCGGTCCCGTTGGTACTATCTGATGAACACTGGAACTGGAAGGTGACTTTCCCAGACTGCACCTCTGTCATCCCCTCCTGCCCGAAGTAGCTCAGCTCGTTCCCATCCAGCACGGCGCTGACCGTGTAGAAAGCGTCCGGCTCCACCTGGATCGGGTGCTCGAACCACACAGGGAAGGTGCTGCTGGACCCGTCTGACAGGAACTTGGTGAGGTTCTGAGCCAGTACGGTTCCCTGCCGCTTCAGCTCAATCTTCACGCTGTACTCCGCCTTCCCGCCGCTCGACCCGTACAGGCCGAGGCCAGCCATGAAGATCCTGCAGTCCACAGCGAACTGGATGCTGTCGCAGCGCCCCCTGTAGCGCCACTGGTTGGTGCGGTAGGCGGAGGCCTGGAAGCGGTGGCACCTCTGTGGCACCAGGCCAGCCCGTTTCACCAGTGGGAAGTCCAGTCTGGGTTTGTTGGTTGCAGTGAACCACAGGAAGACGTCGTGAGTCTCTGTGAGTGTCAGGACGTCGGACTGTGCCGCCCCATCAGCGAACTCCTGCAGCGTCATGGTGGGGAACCGGACCAGGTACAGAGCCTTCCCCAGCACCGCCCGCTGGTTCCTGGGTGTGACTGTCAGGCCCCGCCGCCGACACTCCGCCGCCGCCCAGCGCAGCGATGCCTGGAACAGCAGTACCTCGCGGACGTTGAGCGTCTCTCTCTGCATGATGATCTCCAGTGTGGGAGGGTCAATCTCAGTGAAGCCGTCGGAGCGCAGCGCCAGCTCGGCCTGCGCGTCAATCAGCTCCCAGCAGCGCTGCGTCAGCTGCGGCTCCTCGAACAGCCGGCTCTGAGACAGAAGCACGCAGGCGTTCTTCGCCTCCAGGCTCGTCTCCAGGAAGCCGACGCAGGCCTTCGCCAGAGCAGGGACGATGTACTTCTTTGCGGCATAGAGCGTGGCGAGCACCGTGTCGGCCTCCAGTTCGATCTCATCACTGTACATGTACCTGGGACACAGTACACGGCGGGGTCATACATGTGTCGCCTCAGGGACAACATACATCAAACATACATCATACATAAACAGACTGTAGTGGACTCAGTTCTGCTCCAGGTTTCTCACAAACTAAAGAGATTCGAGTTTCTGTGTTTCAAGTCAAAGTCAACTTTATTGTCAATTCTGCCGTATGTACAGGACATACCCCCCGCTGTTGGCATATACAAGTACTAAAACACAACAACAAGGTTTTAAAACTACCAGGATAAAACAAAATACTAAAAAAATACTAAATATTTACCATTTAAGCTAAGCTGGGGGTCAGGGGGGACAATAACAAGGCACAGGTCAAGAACAAAAGCTGTAATCATAACAGGTATCGTGCAAATAGAATGAACATAGTGCAGATAGAGCTGAAAGATGTGCAAGTAATATGCCATTAGCAGCAGTTTGTAGTGTGCTGAGTGTAGGTGTATGTTCTGTTGCACCTGTAGGGGGTGGATGGGTAAGTTACAGCAGAAGCAGAATAGAGGTTTCTGGCACAACTTCACCTACTTCCAAGGTGCACAGATGAGGAAAAAAAGTCTGAAGAGGTCAAAACTCCAGCAACTCTTGTAGTATATAGAACAACTTTATTGTTAGACCAACACGTTTCAGCTTGTGGCCTTCATGTATAGACTACTTGAGTAGGTTGCAGTCCAGACTTTATGGAGGCAGAGAGGAAGGAGTTCAGCATCCTGTCAGCCTGATGGATAAAGCTGTTACCCAGTCTGGTGGAGCAGGCTTGGAGGCTCCGGTATCTTCTCCCAGATTGCAGGAGACTGAAGAGGCTGTGTGAGGGATGGGCGGGGTGGCTTTGCAGGCTAGGTGGGTGTTGTAAATGTCCAGGAGGGAGGGGAGTGAGGCACCAATGATCTTCCCAGCCGCGTTCACTATACGCTGCAGGGTCTTGGAGTTGGAGGCAGTGCAGCAGTTAGAACGCTCTCAGTGATGCGTCAGTAGAAGTAGCACATGATGTGTACCGGGGTTCTTGCTCTCTTTAGCAAGGTAAGCAAGCAAGTAAAGACGCTGCTGGACTCTCTTAGCCAGTGCTGCAGTGTTATTAGTCCAGGAAAGGTGCTCGGTGATATACACACCCAGATATTTGGTGCTACTCACCCAATCCACAGTAGTACCGCTGATAGTCAGCGGGGGGTGTTGGGTATGGGCTCTCCAAAAGTCAGTATTAATCTCCTTAGTTTTCCATATTGTTGGGACGGGCAGTAGTGCGTTTGGTTATTAGCAATAATTCATAGTTATCATAGATAATTATGAAAACAAGATATTGTTAACCTTAATCAATAATTCGGGCACCAACTGTTGGATCTGGGAGGAACACAGTTGATTATTTGCAATAATTATCAATTATCAAAGATAATTAACTAATTATAACAATTAATAGAATTATTAATATGAATTAGCAAATACGTGGCACCACCCGGAAACCGGGACCAACAACCAAACCAGGTAGTCTCATAAAAGGTCCTTTTCAGTCACACCATATTTGTACAGTATGTTTGTGATTTCATCTGTATGTATGCATGATGTTATGGTAAGGCACTTTGAACTGCTTTTGTATGAGATGGTGCTCTACAAATAAACATGAATCTGAATAAGAGCCTGTCGTGTCCACCAGCGGTGAACAATGTTTAGAAAGCACCACAGCGTCATGACACCAAGCATCACTGATTGAAACACACAGACCGCCGCTGCCAGTCTGACCTCTCATAACCAAAGCTGTTGAGGCCGGCGGAGTAATCCAAGGCTCAGAAGTTCTTTTGTGTGGGTTTCAGGTTGTTTTCTTTCCTTCTGCCGATGTCTAGCAGAAACTGACAGTTGTACTTGTATCTTGAAGAACATGAAGCGCAGACAAAGATACACGTGGAAACACCGTACTATCAGGACCGGAAGAAGCCGGTGTGTCCATACGTGCTGCCATTTCCAGATACGGCTGCAACTAATGATCCTTCCTGACATCTGAACTCTGAACTTCTGTTTCTGAGGAGCTTTTCGCCCCTGAAACCTCATCGAGAAAACTCACTCATGACCTCCGACTCCTTCACACTTACAGCTCGTTCCCAATACAGAACCTGAACCTGCAGCAGTCGTCCCAGGTTCTGTGTGCTACACTTCACTGCCCCTTCAGGAGGTGGTGCTGGTTCCATGTACTCAAAGTATTTCACTTGGTGAGGCCATTTCTAACAGCTTAGAAACAGGAACTCACCTTTTTCAGGTCGTTTGATCCTTCCTGGTGTGTAAAATACCACCAACTTCACCCCACAAAGCTCCAGGTCCAGCTTGTTAACTTCTTCAATGATCTGATCCTCTGGGATCAATTGTGTCCTGTATCTCAGTGGTCTGGGGCGGCTGTGGCTCAGGAGGTAGAGCATGTCATCAAAAGGGCATCATAATCAAAAGGTCGTTAGTTCGATCCCCGGCTCCTCCAGTCTGCATGTCACAGTGTCCTTGGGCAAGATACTGAACTCCAAACTGCTCCTGAAGGCTGCGCCGTCGGCGTGAATGTGTGTCATTCAATGCCTGGTATTCAAACAACAAAATCAGTATTGAAATATTCAGTGTGTTGCTGTCTGACAGAGAGAGAGACAGCAGCTGCTGCTGGATGCAGACCGACTAAACACCGCTCCCCCCCGCTGCCTCCGTCATCTCTCAGTGCCTGATCAGGTCTGTCTATATGAAAATATTTAATGCAGGTGAGGACTCACTTTAACAGGATGAGGAAAGCAGCCGGATCCACGTCGGGGATCTGGATCTCAGACTGTCCCTCAGCCAGATCTCCGTAGAACATGGCTCCAAACACTGAGCTGCCCACCGCCAGAACATACTGCAACACAGGAGCCAATCAGAGACAGGGATAGATCAGGAACAGGAACCAATCAGAAACAGACAAGTGTGAACGGGTGAGCGTGGTCCAGGTTCTGCACCTTATGAGCAGGAACTCTTTGAGTTTCTCCAGGAGAACCGACGATGAAGTGAACATCAGCCATCTGCTCGTTGTTGAACATCAACGCATTCCTGCAGGAACAACAAATAAACAACAACAACTAATAAACAAACAACTGGGGACAGGAAGGACTGCTCATATTTCCCTTTCAGTATAAGAGTCTGACTGTAAACTCAGTTATAAGTCCCTCCAGAATAAAAGCAGTTTCTCTGAGCTCACCTTAAATCTGAGTTTAACACCTGCAGGATTTGTGACATCACAGCTAGTCTGGAGCCAATCATGGTCTAGTATTCAACTTACACAAGTGTGATGAGCACAAACACTGAGAACAAAGTTTACAGTGAAGGAGGAAACATCTGGTGTCCAGCAGGAAACCAGAAACCAACGATATTTACAGATTGACAGATTTTTAATGACGTATCAGGTTGTCCAATCAGAGCAGAGCTGACTCACCTCTCTCTGAGGGTGGGGTGCGTCTCCTCTCCGTCTCTGTCCTCTGCCGCTGTGTTGATGTTCGGCTGGACGGCGTCTCCGTCCTCCTCGCCGTTTTCAGCTGGCGACTCGGCTTCGCTCCGCTGGATGAAACTCTTCTTCACCTCCACCTGCTTGCCGTCGGGGAGGGAGGTGTTAAGCAGCTCAGTCGCCATCTTCTTCTTCTCCTCCTCGTCACAGAGCGAGCGAGCTCATGACCTCACAGCATGATGACTGCTTCCTGTCAGAGACACTGGAGGATTATAATCCAGATTACACTGCAGGACCAGATTTAACAATCACTTCATATTCTCTTTACATCTGTTTAGATCCTCAGATTGTTTAGATGTAAAGATGCTTCTATAACTGCACAAGCCAACAAGACCCCCACCAGGCCAACAAGACCCCCACCAGGCCAACAAGACCCCCGCCAGGCCAACGAGACCACCGCCAGGCCAACGAGACCCCGTCAGGCCAACAAGACCCCCGCCAGGCCAGCAAGACCCCCGCCAGCCAACAAGACCCCCACCAGGCCAACAAGACCCCCGCCAGGCCAACAAGACCCCCACCAGGCCAACGAGACCCCGTCAGGCCAACAAGACCCCCACCAGGCCAACAAGACCCCCGCCAGCCAACAAGACCCCCACCAGGCCAACAAGACCCCCACCAGGCCAACAAGACCCCCGCCAGGCCAACAAGACCCCCGCCAGCCAACAAGACCCCCACCAGGCCAACAAGACCCCCGCCAGGCCAACGAGACCCCCGTCAGGCCAAAAAAAAACATTTTTTAATGCCAAAAATACGCAGAATATCCAGTCATTGGTAAATCAACAGCGTTGGGGAGCATCTGTGCAGCGCTGTTCTGAAACCAGTGACAGAATATTGATCCATATCTGATCAACTCTGCCTGGTTTGAGCGTCTGATCTGAGTTTTGTTGCTGTCAGTTCAGGCGCTGCTCTCTTTGTTTTCAACTTTACTGACTAAACAGCGTGAACATTTGTTGTGGTGTGAGATGCTGGTGCTGGTGACATCTAGTGGCTGAATGTCACGTACTGCACCTTTAATTTTTTGTTGGGTTAGATTTTATTTATTATGTGAGTTTGTGAACAGTGTTTTGTATTTATTTATATATTTAAGTATACTTCAGATTGTAAATAGTTAATATTTTGTTCAATTTCAAGTTCAAATTTGACTTTGCAATAAAAAACTGTTCTTTAATGTCGTCTATCATCGATTTGTGTTTTATTTCCCAACAAGTCAAACCAGCAGCAACTGAGAGCTACTGTTCACCTGTCCAGCCAAGTGTCCAATCACAGGTGTTCACCTGTCCAGTAGCAGCCCCACCGTACAAGTTCACTCTGATGACGTCATGTTTTTCCTCCTGATGACGTGTTATGGTCGGCTCTCACGTCAAAAAAACGTATATAAGCTTTAATTTTATCTAAAGTGTCATTGACACGTCTGAGCGGCTCTGCCCATCAACAATCACCTTCAGGTATCCACGCACCTCTGTGTGTGCGTGCGTGCGTGCGTGCGTGCGCGCGAGCGCGTGTGCCCGCGCAGCGCGGCCACAGCGAACCGCTCTCCGTCAGCGAACCGTTCGGTTCGGCTCCCTCCGACGCAGCCGAACTGACGCACAGACGGTGCAGGTGTGTGTTTACCTGTCGGAGTCCCGCAGCCGGTTAGTTGTGACCGTTAAATACTCTCCGACAGCAGCTTTTGTTTGTGTCGCCGGCCGCCATTTTAGGTCCTGCTGCTGCTGCAGCATCTTCTTCTTCTGTGGTTTTACTGGCGGACTACAAAGCGTCGTTAACGGTGCTTGTCACCACCTGCTGCAGCGGAGAGTTTATAGAGCATCTTTGCCGTGAAAGTAGCCACCGATTAAAAAAAAAATACACAAAGTTTATTCATTAGATATATTTGACTCTCTTCTCTTAAATAAATACATCTCTTAATTAATGGGCCAATAGAAAGTTAAGTCTATAAGCCCTTAAAAAGTGGCCAATTCTTTTAAATGTTTTATGTTTAAATCAAATGAAACTATTTCTTATAAACACTTTATAAAACAATGTGAACTAGAAGACCCTGTGAGCTACTGATGACAGACCCAAAGTACTTTAATTACATCTTCTGTTGTCAAAATCAAAATGAATCAAACTGTTAAAATAAACCAACATGTTTTATGTTTGTGCTCAGATTGACCCAAACAAACCTAACAGGGCCATTTGTGCACAGGAAACATGTTTCCTTTGTTAAAGCAAGTGTGAAATGAAAACAAACAGAATTGTGATTTTAATCTCAATTTTGTTTTATTCAATAAATGCTGCTGCATTTGCAGCAAGCTGCCGCTGGGTGTCACTGTCTGACGGCTCTGTAGGAGGCGTTCAGGGGTGCTGCTGGAGCGTCTGAATCCAGAGAACTAATAGTTAATATAACAGATGAACAGGTGGTCTCACGCTGCTGGAGGTCTGGAGGTGAACCGCTAACAGTACTTCCTGTTTGCGGTACGTGGCGCTGGACGTGACATACTGCAGACTTGTTCAGCATCTGTACAGTTTTATTTGACGGTTAATAAATAGTGTGATGGTGTTTTATTAATGACCACATGGTGGAGCTGTTGGTGCCGTGATGTCTGCAGATTCTCATGGAGAACTTATGTACCGAGTTTCATTTGATTAAAGACAACAGATATAAAGGTACTGTAGCGCCTCCTGTGGGCAGAATGATATGAAACGTTACACACTTGTGCAGTTTGACTGAATGAACAACAATCCAGTTCAGTGTTGAGAAGTTACAGCCTGTTAAGACTTTAACAGTCTGGTAACCACACGGTGGCGCTGTTGTTCCACCAGAGACATTAAAGGATCAATACTGCAGCACCTCTAGTCTCTGACATATCAGTTTCAAACATTCCTCCCTAAAACTTTGCATTATAAATTTAAATATTTTTAAAAAATATACAAAATCACTGTAATATGCTGGAAAGAAGAAGAATAACAGCATGAAAGTCCTTCAAGAGCTCAACAGTTGGATGGTTTCTGTTATTAGTGACTGAAGAACGGACAGAAGAAGAAGAAAGACACTAATAATAAACAGACTCAGAGGGTTCCACCTCTAATTAACTCATAATAATAATAATAATAATGTTCATTCAATTATATCAACATTCTGTATATTTATTTAAACAGACACATATTTATGGAGCTTTAAATGTTTTCATGTTTATTTACATTTTAACCTTCATTCTTTATATAAATCTCCTCCTCCTCCTCTTCCTCCTCCTCTCCTGCTCCTCCTCTTCCTCTCGTCTTCCTCCTCCTCCTCTTCCTCCTCCTCTCCTGCTCCTCCTCTTCCTCTCGTCTTCCTCCTCCTCCTCTTCCTCCTCCTCAGATCCGTGTCTCCTGATCCCTCGGTTTGCTCACATGTTGGAGTTCGGAGTGAAGACTCATGAGGTTTCCATGACGGCTCTTCGTCTGGTTCAGAGGATGAAGAGGGACTGGATGCACACAGGACGCCGACCCTCCGGACTCTGTGGAGCAGGTACTCAGAGGAAGTACTCAGATACTTTACTGCAGTAAAAGTACCAACACAGCAACGTAAAAATACTCCACTGCATGAAAAACACTACTGCAGTAAAAGTACATAAGTATTATGAGCTTGATGTAGTTAAAGTACTGCAGTAAAAGTACATAAGTATTATGAGCTTGATGTAGTTAAAGTACTGCAGTAAAAGTACATAAGTATTATGAGCTTGATGTAGTTAAAGTATTGCAGTAAAAGTGTTTTTGCAGGAAATGTACCTCTGCAAGTACCTCTAACTGTACTACAGTACAGTACTTGAATAAATTAACTTAGTTACTTTCCTCCTCCTCTCTCCTCCTCTGTCCTCCTCTGTCCTCCTCTTCTCCTCTGTCCTCCTCCTCTATTCTCCTCTCTCCTCCTCTGTCCTCCTCCTCCTCTCCTCCTCTGTCCTCCTCTGTCCTCCTCCTCCTCTCTCCTCCTCTGTCCTCCTCTTCTCCTCTGTCCTCCTCCTCTGTCCTCCTCTCTCCTCCTCTGTCCTCCTCCTCTATTCTCCTCCTCAGCTCTCCTGGTAGCGGCTCGGATGCATAAGTTTCGTCGTACAGTGAAGGATGTGATTGGTGTGGTGAAGGTTTGCCAGGCGACTCTGAGGAAGAGGTGACAATAGATCCCAGTACATTACAGTAGATCCCAGTACATTACAATAGATCCCAGTACATTACAGTAGATCCCAGTACATTACAATAGATCCCAGTACATTACAGTAGATCCCAGTACATTACAATAGATCCCAGTACATTACAGTAGATCCCAGTACATTACAGTAGATCCCAGTAGATCACAGCACTCCCTCTCCATCCCCTGCAGGTTAACAGAGTTTGAGGACACCCCCACCAGTCAGCTGACCATCGATGAGTTCATGAGAGTGGATCTGGAGCAGGAATGTGACCCGCCCTCCTTCACCGCCGCTCAGCACAAGACCAAGATGCAGCAGGTAGAACCTTCCGTCTCTGATTGGCTGTCAGATGACAACAATGTTAACCAATGATTTTCATCCTTACCATCCTCTTCCTCTGCAGCTGGAGCAGGAGCTGGCCCGGAAGCTGAATGAGGTTGAAGGTCAGTTCTGCCTGAGGGTTCACGAAGAGGGCACTAAAGGAACCATTTAGGTCACTTCAGAGGGCACTAAAGGAACCATTTAGGTCACTTCAGAGGGCACTAAAGGAACCATTTAGGGCACTTCAGAGGGCACTAAAGGAGCCATTTAGGTCACTTCAGAGGGCACTAAAGGAACCATTTAGGGCACTTCAGAGTGTAATAAAGGAACCATTAGGGCACTTCAGAGGGCACTAAAGGAACCATTAGGGCACTTCAGAGTGTAATAAAGGAACCATTAGGGCACTTCAGAGGGCACTAAAGGAACCATTAGGGCACTTCGGAGGGCACTAAAGGAACCATTTAGGTCACTTCAGAGGGCACTAAAGGAACCATTAGGGCACTTCAGAGAGTACTAAAGGAACCATTTAGGTCACTTCAGATGGCACTAAAGGAACCATTAGGGCACTTCAGAGGGCACTAAAGGAGCCATTTAGGTCACTTCAGAGGGCACTAAAGGAACCATTTAGGGCACTTCAGAGGGCACTAAAGGAACCATTAGGGCACTTCAGAGTGTAATAAAGGAACCATTTAGGGCACTTCAGAGGGCACTAAAGGAACCATTAGGGCACTTCAGAGTGTAATAAAGGAACCATTAGGGCACTTCAGAGGGCACTAAAGGAACCATTAGGGCACTTCGGAGGGCACTAAAGGAACCATTTAGGTCACTTCAGAGGGCACTAAAGGAACCATTAGGGCACTTCAGAGAGTACTAAAGGAACCATTTAGGTCACTTCAGATGGCACTAAAGGAACCATTTAGGTCACTTCAGAGAGTACTAAAGGAACCATTTAGGTCACTTCAGAGAGTACTAAAGGAACCATTTAGGTCACTTCAGATGGCACTAAAGGAACCATTTAGGTCACTTCAGAGAGTACTAAAGGAACCATTTAGGTCACTTCAGAGAGTACTAAAGGAACCATTTAGGTCACTTCAGAGGGCACTAAAGGAACCATTTAGGTCACTTCAGAGAGTACTAAAGGAACCATTTAGGTCACTTCAGAGGGCACTAAAGGAACCATTTAGGTCACTTCAGAGAGTACTAAAGGAACCATTTAGGTCACTTCAGAGGGCACTAAAGGAACCATTAGGGCACTTCAGAGGACACTAAAGGAACCATTAGGGCACTTCAGAGAGTACTAAAGGAACCATTTAGGGCACTGCAGGGGACAAACTTTTGCACAGTACTGTACATCATATAATACTTAACTAATAATTAAGGACAGGATTTAAAGGACAGTAAAGAATTTGTTTTGGACATTATATGAGAGGGTTTTTTTTTTTACAAATTCATGTTTTCATGTTTTCTCTAATTGTCACTGTGTTCATTCAGTCTTTTTAAAACCTTTGTGTCCTCCTCCATCAGGAGAGATCAGCTGCTACCAAGACGAGATCGAGACCGAGCTGGAGAAGAGCCGACCCAAACTGAGAGGAATCTATGCTGCGTACACCAAAGAAATCGGTCTGCACTGATCCCAAATCAGCTGAGTCTATCTGAGAATATCCACAGAAACAAAGAGATTAACATGAAGTCATTTTATACCTTTTTTTCATTATGATTCAGTATTTAAATGTATTTATCCAGGTTTCATAGAGACACTAGCAGGCATTGAGCTCTTCCTGACCTTTGACCTCTTATTTTCAGACCCTCAGGACGAGGAGTCTTTGATCTCTGACCCTGAGGAGTTGGAGGTTGAAGATGATGAGCTCCAAGCCGCCACCCAACATCTGACACAGGACTTCCTGTGTCACGTGATCCAGGAAGAGGAGGGGCGGGGCAAAAAAACAGATGACAGTGTTGGCGAGAAGGAGGCTGGGCCAGAGCATGAGGGGGAGGGGCCTCCACGTCACACTGCCCCTCTGGCTGTCATTCTTGGGAAGCTGCCGAGGGTCGCCAGCCTGGGCCTCCAGCAGACTTTCCAGACCTTCAGCAAATTAGAAACAGACAGCCAACCAGATGGTGAGAACAGAAACACTTCAGTGACACCATCATGATAAACACAGGTGGTAAACAGGTGATGGTTTGTTGTTGTTTTGGTTGGTTGGTAGGTAGGTCAAGTCAAGTCATTTTTATTTATAAAGCACCATATCATAACAGAAGTTATCTCAGGGGTCTTACCACATAGAGCAGGTCTAGACCGAACTCTTTAATCTACAGATCTCCAACATTCCTCCAGGAGCAACAGCAGGAAAAACTCCCCTTTAACCTGAAGAAACCTCGAGCAGAACCGGACTCTAGGTGGACGCCATCTGCCTTCAACGGTTGGGTTGAGAGAGAAAGAAGGAGGGAGACACAGAGAAGCACAATAATAACAATAATAACAATAATAATATTAATAGCAGCAGTGTCAAGCTGAACAGCATTTGGTCTGCAGCTGAAGGTTTCCTGTGATACAAGAAAGCACAAAAACTCCGGGAAAGAAGCCAAGTTAGTAACATGTATAATAGTACATAATGGAATACAGATGGAGAGGAGGAGGAGGAGAGAGGAGCTCAGTGCATCATGGGAAGTCCCCCAGCAGTCTAGGCCTATAGCAGCATAACTAAGGGCTGATCCAAGGCGAGCCTGGTCGGCCCTAACTATTAATGCAGGACAGCAGGTCAAGCAATACTGAAGATATTTCTTTGCTGAAGAATCGCAGGCAAAAACACAAAGTGGCCGACTGGAACAAAACAGAGGATCCAACAACGACTGAACAGAAAACCAGGACTTAAAAACTAACTGAACTAACGAGGACATGAGGTGCAGATGAGATGGGCGGAGAAATTCAGGAGAACAGACGGAGCTGATTGGATGGGGAAACACAGAGAGTCGGGGGACAGACACAGTCTCTATGTGGTTTTGGGGACAGACACAGTCTCTATGTGGTTTTGGGGACAGACACAGTCTCTATGTGGTTTGGGGGACAGACACAGTCTCTATGTGGTTTTGGGGACAGAAACAGTCTCTATGTGGTTTGGGGGACAGACACAGTCTCTATGTGGTTTTGGGGACAGAAACAGTCTCTATGTGGTTTGGGGGACAGACACGGTCTCTATGTGGTTTGGGGGACAGACACAGTCTCTATGTGGTTTTGGGTGGGTAACTGCTCTAATGGAAGCGCAGAGAAGCGTGTAGGACTGCAGCTCTGCTTCCTGGTCTCAGCTCTGGGTTGTCATGGTTTTGGTTTACTAATAAACTCAGCCATATTTCTAGATATGAGAGCAGCTCCATCCAGAGTGGGATGTATGCCGTCTCTCCTAATCAGACCAGGTCTTCCCCAGAAAGTCTGCCAGTTATCTATGAAGCCCACATCGTTTGCTGGACGCCACCTCGACAACCAGCGGTTGAATGATGACATGCGGCTATACATGACATCACTGGTCAGATTAGGCAGCGGTCCAGAGAAAACTTAGGGCTATGCTTCCTTCAGACAGTCACCCAGCCGCCCTGGCTTCCCGGCTGCTCGGGAACTACCGGGGGAGTGGGAGCTACGCTAGGTCGGCCCGCACCGGATACTGGGGGCTGGCTAACTACATTAGCTACTGATTGGTTTTCTGTGGTGTGGAGCCGCGCTTCCAATTCACTGAACCTCACCTCCAACACTGCAAATAAACTACATTTATTACATGTACCATTATCACTAAAGGAGGCAGAGAAATAACTAAACATATGACACACCAAAAAGAGAGAGCAGGAGAATGAGAGGGAGAGAGAGGCCATCGCTAACTGCTTAGCTAAGTTAGCTGCTAAGCTAACTGCTGAGCTAAAGTAACCAACAGCTGTAACTGCATTAGCAAGAAAGTCGCTAAAGGAAGGAGAGAACTGAGAGTGCTTTAGCAGAAGTAGTGTAAGTTTAAATGTACAGCAGGTAATTATCCACAGTAACGAAGAATAGAGCAAAATTAACTGAGTTTAGAACAGCAAACACATTATCAGTAACACAGAAATGAGACAATACGCTTACCGTAGCACATCAGAAAGGTTGTTTGGCTAGTTGGTTGGTTGACTCATTGATCTGTTATTTTCCAGACGAGCACTCTGAGAGTGGAGACCTGGATCTGGACGGTATTGATGATCAGGAGATTGATAAGGTCAGTTTATTAATCAATTTATGTTCGTTGTTGTATCTGAGATGTTTTTGTGCCATGTTGAAAGGTTGTCTGATTTTGCTGTGTGCTGCAGTACATCCTGAACGAGAAGGAGGTTCAGGTGAAGACGGAGCTGTGGATGCAACAGAACAAAGACTATCTGAAAGAGCAGAGCGGTGAGTCATCGTTATGACGTCATCATGACATCATCAAACGTCCAAATATGATACCAACATAATTTCCAGCATTCAGCCGTCTGAATGTGATTTATTTACCATCTGTTTTTTTCACAGAGAAGGAGGAAAGGATAAGGAAAGAGAAGGAGCGGGGGACATATAAAGAGAAGGTGAGGTTGTTGATGATACACGGGGTTTCTCAGTCTGCTATCCAGGGGCGTCATGTCAGGGTTCACGCCAGCGTTCATGTCACAGAACAACTCAACACGGTTTTATCAGTCCCGACAGGATTTTACAGATTTATTTTGTGGTTATTGAAGAAAAGTTGCAATACAGTTTGTGATGTTTTATGTGCAGCTTTTTGTGGAAAAATTATAGCAAAGGAAAATAATGCAATGTTTAAAGAAACTGCTACAAATGAATAGTCATATGTGATTACTTCCTTGGATAAAAAGCATACTGCATATCATAATAATAATAATAATAATAATTTTGTTTATATAGGTTTTCAAGTCAGGAGCACAAAGTGTTTTTCATAGACAGCACAAAAGAAACAATCACAGATATAAAAAGAAAAACAGAAGAACAGCAAAATACAAGCACAAATCTGAAAGACTGTATAAAAGAATAAATCACCCAAAAAGGTAAAACAAGTGAAACTATTAAAATAAACTTAAAATCAGCACAACAGAGATTATGTAATAAAGACTAAGACTAGTAATAAAACTAGTTTTCAGGTGAAAAGGCAAGTCTGTAGAAATGTGTCTGAAGACAGGATTTACTAACTGGAAGACAGTTCCAGAGCCGAGGTGCCAGCACAGCAAAAGCTTGATCACCCTTTGACCTCAGACTGGACTCTGGAGCAGCTAGCAGGCTGAACCCAGTAGATCTAAGAGGCCTGTCTGGACAGTAAGTAGTTCACTGATGTACTGTGGTGCCATGTGAAGCCTTCAATCAGTGCAAAGAGGCTAAAACTTCTGTGATGAGAAGAGCGTTTGGCTGCAGAGTTCTGCACAGTCTGAAGTTGAGCTGCAGCTCGGGCACTGAGGCAGGTAAACAAGGTGGTACAATAGTCCAGGTATGAGGAAGTAAAAGTATGAATGAATTTCTCTGTATTGCTAAAAGACAACATTGTGCTGATCTTGTTAGAAACATGATTGTACCAATTTCTTTGTGTTTTGTTCAAAGTTTAGCTGACTGTTAAAGATGACCCTCAGGTCTTGGCAGTGCCCTTAATATTCTGGATAAGGGGACAGTTATGGCTGGACTTGAGGTGCTTAGGGCTGATCATAAGCACCTCAGTTTTGTCAGAGTTTAGCTGCAAAAGGTTTTGTGACATCTAGTTGCTCACATCAGCTAAGCAGCTCTTCAGTGTGGCCAGCGTGTTTCATTCAGAGGGTTTAATGGAGAGATATAACTGTGTATCATCTGCATAACAGTGACATGAGATGTTATGGTGACGAATGATATGACCCCTAATGGTAGCATAATACAGAGAGAACAGAACCGGTCCAAGAATTGATCCTTGAGTTTTGCCACATGAAGAGATGAATGAATCAGTGGAGACATATTGTGTTGTTGTGAATTTTCTTAGTATCTTGTTTATCTGAATTAAAAGACAGACTTTATTTTACCTTGTTAAAAAGGAAACATAATTCATCAGCTGTGTGTTCAGTAACTACCTCAAACTGTGTGGCACGTTTATAACAAAGTCTCAAATAAAATCCACTGGTGGTCAGAGATGGAGAGGTCCATCACAGACACATTCTTTAAGTCCAAACTGAGTGTAAACACCAAGGATAAATTATGGCCGTGGCCAGAGACACATTGAACCAGATTGAGAACTTGAGGTGTCATCTATGTGTAGGTTAAAATCACTAACCAGAATCATCATAGTTTAAAATAACTGATTGTAAAAATAAAGAGAATTCTGATAAAAACACTGGTTTTGCCTTTGGGGGTTGATAGATGCCAACATTTAGCACAAATACTGCAGAGATTTCCTGAATTTGCATTAATTATTGCAAACGCAAAATCACAGTTTCCTGGAGGGAGTGAAAACAATCAGTTATTTTGTTTTTTATTAGTACTTCATTAAGATTTATTTGCAGAGACTGTGACTGTTCACTTCTTTTGATCAGTGTCAAAAAGCCTGTTTGCCTCCACTGTGTCTCAAAGTTGTAATTATTATTTATTATTATTATTGTGATTGCCAAATCACAATTTGCTGCATGGACTGATTCATGATGACAGTTGGTGGAGTGAACTGTGCACTGCTAATAAAAAACACTCTTTGGCTGATGTGTGGCCGAGTCAGATATATCAGAGCTTCACAGTCATAATCATGACTTGGATGTTGTCATAAACACTATATATAAGTCAGTCCGATATGACCTGAATGCAGTTTAACATCCGACTGTTTCCAGCCCAAGAAGTCCAAGAAGAAGAAGGAGATGATCCAGGCATCGACAGCGAACGAGGCCATTGAGAAGATGCTGGAGAAGAAGAAGATCTCCAGTAAGATCAACTATGACGTCCTCAGAGACCTGAACAGTCGAGGGACAGGAAGCGGAGGGGGCAGCAGTCCCAGCAGAGCCTCTGACCCCCCCGATAGTGCCGTACAAAAACGACTCAGCCGTCGTCGCCGCAAGAAGACGGGCAGCAGCAACCTGGACCTGGCCAACACAGCTAGCATGATGGGGAAGAGGTAAGATCTTTATAAATTTATTTCAGAATCCTCCAGGAGGAGCTGGATCTCTTAAAGTGGAGTTCCTCAAGGCTCCAGTCTGGGTCCGCTATAGTTCAGGTATCAGATACCTCTCTGTCCTCTATCCGACTACAGACTCAGGCTGACCTGAGTCACCTTATTCACTGTTATTTAATCAGACAGTAACATGGTGGTGTCTCTTCTCTGGTGCCTTTTGTTCCAGGCTCCGCCCCCTCCTGTCCTCCACGTCAAAGAAGAAGAAACCTGCCTCCCAGGTGACTTATCTCCACCTGTCTCACCTGTGCCACCTCACTGAGTGTACGACACTCTGTGCAGCTGTTCAAAATCTATGTTTTTCACTTCTCAGGCAGAGAACGCTGCCACCGTGACAACCAATACCACAACAGAGGCAGCTGCTGAGCCAACCCCCGAACCCAAACCGGACCCTGAACCAGACCATTGCTCTGCCCCCATGGAAGAGGAGGAGGAGGAGGAGGAGGAAGAGGAGGTGGAGGTGGAGGAGGAGTGTGTCAGTGCTCTGCAGCTTGTAGGAGGTCAGTCCAAGCTTTTAACATAAAAAACCCAGGCTCTAAAGACTGGGACTGATTGGTTGGTTGGTTGGTTGGTTGACTGGTTTGTTGACTGGTTGGTTGGCTGGTTGGTTGGCTGGTTGGTTGATTGGTTGATTGGTTGGTTGGTTGGCTGGTTGGCTGGTTGGCTGGCTGGTTGGTTGATTGGTGGATTGGTTGGTTGGCTGGTTGGTTGGCTGGTTGGTCGGTTGGTTGGTTGATTGGTTGGTTGGTTGGTTGGTTGACTGGTTTGTTGACTGGTTGGTTGGCTGGTTGGTTGGCTGGTTGGTTGGTTGGTTGATTGGTTGGTTGGTTGATTGGTTGGTTGGTTGGTTGGTTGGTTGGTTGGTTGGCTGGCTGGCTGGCTGGCTGGTTGGTTGATTGGTGGATTGGTTGGTTGATTGATTACTTAATTTGTGTTTCCAGATTACGGCTGTGAGGCAGAGGAGGAGGAAGTCTTCTAGCTCCGTCCTGATGACCTTTGACTTCCCCATCTGGTTTGACCTTTGACCCCTGGCAGCTCCACTGAGACGCTTCAGCGTTACAAAAATCAATGAAAAACTATCAGTGATAAATTAAATTCAGTCTAATCATCGATCAGTAAAAGCATCGCAGCACTGGAAATGATTTGGATGAAACTGAAGTCGATTTGAAATCATTTTGATCATATGAAATTGATCGCTGATCATCTTTAGTGGATTTTTCTAACATTGAAGCTCTCATGTTGTTCATATTGTAAAAAGCTTTCATTCAGATGTTTGTGTATTTTTATACCTTGAATGACTGTAAATATGAAATTATTGTTCCACATTCATGAAATCTTTCATACTTAAACTACAGTTTCTTCATGTTTAGTTTTGATGATCTGGAAAATAATTTGTTAAAGGACTGAAACATCAAACTGTTTTAATATTTTTTATGTTTCTTATGTACTTTGGTAGATTTTCTTGTTCTTATGTATATTTTTTTTAGGATTTTGTGTAAATTGTGTGTATTTTAAACTGAACATTGTGTCTTTGTTGCTCCACGTGTAAAAAGAGACAAAAACAATAATGAAAAAAGAAAGCAGAGAATAAAGAAACTGACAACAGTAGACAGGAAGCTGTGCTGATGTTTTCCTTTCTCACCTCAGATACTGAATACTGGTTGTTGTACTGCTGTTACGTTATCAGGCATCAAATATCAGTGTTAATGAGAACGATCAGCTCTGTTTATAATCACAGATACTGTATGTTGAATCCACAGAAAGACAAACCATGAGTATGTGTGGCCTACCTGACCTGCTGGACCTAGATAATGAGATTGAACTTTATTGTCATGGCACACATGACGTATTAGTACAACGTTGTACAGACGGAAAAGTCAACGGCTGTGGAAGTATGTTGTTGTTGAAGTGTTATATTTTCTATTGCTGCTCCTCAGTCACCAGCCGGTCATCCTCAGGAACATGACGTGAAATCTGTTTAGACAAACAGAAACAACATCTGCACACTGAAACTGTCCGATCCTTTATTTACACAGTGATTCGGTCACACAGAACATATCACAGACTTTAAAGGGACAGTCCAACAGCTGCTGAAACATCCTAGGAGCCCAAGAACAAGAGAGACTTCCTTTTTCTGCAATGTTTAGTAAAAGTCTGACACTGATATGTGAGCTGCTCAGTCATCCACTGACAGCCTGTCAGACAAGCTTCAGGGTTCAGTATCCAAACGTCTGTTTTATGGCCTGGAAGTAGAAGCGGGTCCAGCCCTCCCGGGTGGAGTCCTCCTCCGCTGAGGGAACTCCTCGACACTCCATCCTTAGCTCCGTCTCGTCTCCTCGCTCCTCCAGCTGCAGGCTGACGGTGGCGAAGTGCTCTGATGGAAACAACAAACATCAGAGGGGTGGACTACGAAGCGAGATTAGTGGGTTAGCGAGGTACGTTGAGCCTAAAGTCAGGTGGCTCTCTTCTAACCTGCTAGATCACCATGGTAACTGATGCTGCAAACTTAACCTGGTCCGGAGCAGGTTATAAAGCACCGCCCTTTCACTAACCACCTGATTTGCTGCCAAGTCTGTTTAACACTGCTGATACTGCAAATATTAGAACATCGATTCGAAAATTGATTAGTCTTTTATCAGACTTACCATTGATTTGATATATTGTAAATTTGTAATGGTGCGATAGGTTAGGATTACTTGTGGGGTGGGATTTTGTTACAATATATTAAACTGTATTTCGAATAAAACAAAAAAAACTAATAAAAAACACTTTAAACAAAAAATAAAATAACATTGATTAGTCTATTGGTATTTATCACAGATAATATTAAACATATAACATTAATTTCACTTTGATTTGGCCAAAACCTAAAGTGATTTCCACTGGTCCTTCATTATGGGACAGAGTCAGACCTACATACGTTTCTTGAATATAATTAAATCTGCTGCATCAAGTTTCAAGTTTCAGAGCTCTGGATGTGGGAGGCACGGAGAGTGCACTGAGTGGTAAAATAAGTTTATTAACTAATTATGAATTCGTTCTAATTTATAATTTCAATGAATTCACAAGATCAGCAGTTTTCTGCCAGCCTTCCTCTCTCTCCTTATTTGCAGCAACAGTGTTGCTTTTTGCTGTGATAATATATTTATACTATTCATAGCTCTTCATTATAATGACCTGTTCCTCCCGACTGAAGCAGGCGGCACGCCATCGCTCCATTTTCTGCGGAAAAAGAGTCAAATGACACAACAAACACCCCCTTTTATGGGGACGCGCACAGAGCCTGAAGCAGAAAGCCTGAGTTAACAAAGAAAGTTCATATCCACCGTCGTGATACCACGTATCTCTGATCGTGAGTTTAGGGTTTGTCGAGCCAGAACACACAAAGAAAGCCTGGATATGTTGAACTGGCTTCGTAGTAAAACCCCTCAGAGGTCAGAGCGCTGATATAAACAACAAACATCAGAGGTCAGAGCGCTGATATAAACAACAAACATCAGAAGTCAGAGCGCTGATATAAACAACAAACATCAGAAGTCAGAGCGCTGATATAAACAACAAACATCAGAGGTCAGAGCACTGATATAAACAACAAACATCAGAGGTCAGAGCGCTGATATAAACAACAAACATCAGAAGACAGGAGAGGTTCTGAAAACAGACGTACCACTGGGCCACGTCCTGAACCGCCACCTCATCCCGATCTTCTTGTCAGGTACCTGCGGGGAGGAGTGGTAGCCTAGTTACCATGGCAACGTGATATCTCAACACAGACAATTAACCGACTAACAGCTGATTGGCTGAAGGGCTGTGACCTCACCAACTGTGTGAACTCTCCACTGACGCTGCCGTCCAGCAGCTGGAACTTTCCTCCACGACGACCGTCCACCGCCGCCGCCGAGCGCGTGAACACCTGCACAAACTGCACACAGGTACACACAGTACTACTACTCTACTACGGTACCATAGTACTACTACTCTACTACGGTACCACAGTATTACTACTCTGCTACGGTACCACAGTACTACTACTCTACTACGGTACCACAGTACTACTACTCTACTACGGTACCACAGTACTAATACTCTGCTACGGTACCACAGTACTAATACTCTACTACGGTACCACAGTACTACTACTCTACTACAGTACCACAGTACTAATACTCTACTACGGTACCACAGTACTACTACTCTACTACAGTACCATAGTACTACTACTCTACTATGGTACCACAGTACTACTACTCTACTACAGTACTACAGAGTACAAGTACATGTGCCTGCAGAATCAGTAGTTCTGGTACTTGTACCCCATTTGGCCAGGTTAGTCCTGGTTTGGCCTGTTAATCCTACTTTATACTGGTTAGCCCTTGTTAGTCCTGGTTTGGCCTGGTTAGTCCTGGTTAGTCCTGGTTCGGTACCTCCTGGTTGATGAAGGTCCTGTACAGCTCATCAGCTGATGTGAGAAAGGTTTCCCTCAGAGAGAAGCTGCAGGTCGGGATACGAACACCTGCAGGATCAGGGGCGGGGCTAGAGGAGCACCTGGAGGCAGGACTGATCTATAGAAGAACAAAAATACCCTACCTGTAGTTTAACCAAACTCTACCTGTAGTTTAACTAAATTCTACCTGTAGTTTAACCAAACTCTACCTGTAGTTTAACTAAACTCTACCTGTAGTTTAACTTAAATCTATCTGTAGTTTAACTAAACTCTACCTGTTGTTTAACCAAACTCTACCTGTAGTTTAACCAAACTCTACCTGTAGTTTAACTAAATTCTACCTGTAGTTTAACTTAACTCTACCTGTAGTTTAACTAAACTCTACCTGTAGTTTAACCAAACTCTACCTGTAGTTTAACTAAACTCTACCTGTAGTTTAACTTAAATCTATCTGTAGTTTAACTAAACTCTACCTGTTGTTTAACCAAACTCTACCTGTAGTTTAACCAAACTCTACCTGTAGTTTAACCAAACTCTACCTGTAGTTTAACTAAATTCTACCTGTAGTTTAACCTAACTCTACCTGTAGTTTAACTAAATTCTACCTGGGTCTTACTGGTCTTGATCTGGTTCCTTTTGTTCTGAGGTGGTGTTGGTGTCGGTCCAGTGGCAGTGGCGGTGGGTAGGATCATCCCCTGGCTAAATTCTGTAAAGCCAGAGGTCCCGCCAGTTCACTACAGTGACATCATACAATTCACTGATTGATTTGTCTCGGTGCATCCTGGGTAACCAACCTGACTTCAGCTGGTGGACGTATTCGCCCAGAACCCTCCGCACCTCCTGCACGCCGCTCTTCTTCATGAGGTCAAGGAGCGGTGTGTTGGGCTGGTCTTTACACAAAGATGCTGTGATCTGGACCAGGACATAACAATCAATATATCATCAATACAGTCATCTATACAGTCATCAATACAGTCATCTATACAGTCATCAATACAGTCATCCATACAGTCATCAATACAGTCATCCATACAGTCCTCCATACAGTCATCCATACAGTCATCTATACAGTCATCAATACAGTCATCCATACAGTCATCCATACAGTCATCCATACAGTCATCCATACAGTCATCAATACAGTCATCTATGCAGTCATCCATACAGTCATCTGTACAGTCATCTATACAGTCATCCATACAGTCATCCTTACAGTCCTCCATACAGTCATCTATACAGTCATCCATACAGTCATCCATACAGTCATCAATACAGTCATCCATACAGTCATCAATACAGTCATCCTTACAGTCCTCCATACAGTCATCTATACAGTCATCCATACAGTCATCCATACAGTCATCAATACAGTCATCCATACAGTCATCCAGACAGTCCTCCATACAGTCATCCATACAGTCATCCATACAGTTCTCCAGACAGTCCTCCATACAGTCATCTATACAGTCATCCATACAGTCATCAATACAGTCATCCTTACAGTCCTCCATACAGTCATCTATACAGTCATCCATACAGTCCTCCATACAGTCATCCATACAGTCATCCATACAGTCATCTATACAGTCATCAATACAGTCATCCATACAGTCATCCATACAGTCATCCATACAGTCCTCCATGCAGTCCTCCATGCAGTCCTCCATACAGTCATCCATACAGTCCTCCATACAGTCATCCATACAGTTCTCCAGACAGTCCTCCATACAGTCATCCATACAGTCATCCATACAGTCATCCATACAGTTCTCCAGACAGTCCTCCATACAGTCCTCCATACAGTCCTCCATACAGTCATCCATACAGTCCTCCATACAGTCATCCATACAGTCATCCATACAGTCATCCATACAGTCATCTATACAATCTATACAGTCATCTATACAGTCATCCATACAGTCATTCATACAGTCATCAATACAGTCATTCATACAGTCATCAATACAGTCATCTATACAGTCATCCATACAGTCATCCATACAGTCATCTATACAATCTATACAGTCATCCATACAGTTGTCCATACAGTTCTCCAGACAGTCATCCATACAGTCATTCATACAGTCATCAATACAGTCATCTATACAGTCATCCAGACAGTCATCCATACAGTCATCCAGACAGTCATCCATACAGTCATCTATACAATCTATACAGTCATCCATACAGTTGTCCATACAGTTCTCCAGACAGTCATCAATACAGTCATCTATACAGTCATCCATACAGTCATCAATACAGTCATCTATACAATCTATACAGTCATCCATACAGTTGTCCATACAGTTCTCCAGACAGTCATCCATACAGTCATTCATACAGTCATCAATACAGTCATCTATACAGTCATCCAGACAGTCATCCATACAGTCATCCAGACAGTCATCAATACAGTCATCCATACAGTCATCTATACAGTCATCTATACAATCCATACAGTCATCTATACAGTCCTCCATACAGTCATCCATACAGTCCTCCATACAGTCATCCATACAGTCATCCATACAGTCATCCATACAGTCATCTATACAATCTATACAGTCATCTATACAGTCATCCATACAGTCATTCATACAGTCATCAATACAGTCATCCATACAGTCATCTATACAGTCATTTATACAGTCATTTATACAGTCATATGTCATCAATATGATCAGGACATTGTTGACTCACATCGAGGTCATCTGTGTCATTCTCGTCAGACAGGTTTGACACTTCGATGGTTCCTCTGAACTTCACACCACTCCTGGACGTTCCTGTAGACAAGAAACAGTCAGCTACACTGCACCACAGAAGAAGAGCACCTGTGTGATGTCAGCATTCACTTCAGTGACATCTCATTTAAGTCAGTGACATCATACTGACAGTGACATCACACCGGCTTCAGTGACATCACACTGACCCAGCCAGCCGGCTCTCAGCTGCCACTCATAGAAGAAGATGAGTTTTCCTTTGCGGTTGTTGATGGAAGCTTCTCCGTCCAGTTTGGAGACGTCGGTCAGCTGACAGATGCCCTCTGACCCCTCCACCCGAATCGCCAGCAGCAGCTGACGGAGGCGCTCCGATGACCAGCTGCTGACATCACGCTCTGTCCTGACGCACAGAGAAGAAGAAGAGTTGATTCTATGATATGACACAACAAGTGAATCGTGTCCACAGAGCAACAGACTGAATGCTGTAAACATTACAAACTCATGCACAATGCAGCCGCTTAGACTTCTGTCCAACTTGATCCCGACTCGCTCTGATGTTATCACATAACAACAATGACCTCACAAAATCGAGGCGGCCACAACTGTTCTTCACCAACTGACAGACCGCAGTGCATGATGGGAAACACCTGCTGTCACCTGAACATGACATTTTATAGAAACTCCTCATTGTTATTTGATTGTTAAGATTCAGATTTACTTCAGATGTGCTGATGAACTTTTAACAGAAAACATTCAGTAAACAAATATTACAGACACAATATGAACATTACATCATTGTTTCATTATACATATATTGTCATGAACTGAAATAAAATATAACTTTTGGTAAGAAGTCTTTCATGAAGATTTTCCTCTGTGCAGAGATGCCAGTCTGAATATGTGACAGAGAAATGATATAATGTCTATTTCTGCTCCTGTATTCTGCATTTTGACTATTGTTACGTATTGAGGCGGGTATATTTGTATATGTATTGCACTGTTCTGTAATGCACTGTACTGTACTGTACTGTACTGTTCTGCACTGTAATGCACTGTACTGTTCTGCACTGTAATGCACTGTACTGTTCTGTACTGTACTGTACTGTACTGTTCTGCACTGTAATGCACTGTACTGTACTGTTCTGTACTGTACTGCACTGTACTGTACTGCACTGTACTGTAATGTACTGTACTGCACTGTACTGTACTGCACTGTACTGTAATGTACTGTACTGCACTGTTCTGTACTGTTCTGTATTGTACTGCACTGTTCTGTACTGTTCTGTACTGTACTGTATTGCACTGTTCTGTACTGTACTGTACTGTACTGTACTGTTCTGCACTGTACTGTACTGTTCTGTACTGTACTGTATTGCACTGTTCTGTACTGCACTGTACTGTACTGCACTGTACTGTAATGTACTGTACTGCACTGTTCTGTACTGTTCTGTATTGTACTGCACTGTTCTGTACTGTTCTGTACTGTACTGTATTGCACTGTTCTGTACTGCACTGTACTGTACTGCACTGTACTGTAATGTACTGTACTGTTCTGTACTGTTCTGTACTGTACTGTACTGTACTGTATTGCACTGTTCTGTACTGTATTGCACTGTACTGTACTGTACTGTTCTGTACTGTAATGTACTGTACTGCACTGTTCTATACTGTTCTGTACTGTACTGTACTGCACTGTTCTGTACTGTTCTGTACTGTACTGTACTGCACTGTTCTGTACTGTTCTGTACTGTACTGTACCATGAAGCAGGATTTGTGGTTAGTGAGGTAACCTCAGGTGTAACTTTGGGTTTTGAAGGTTACAACAGTGGTTTGCTTCTTACTGGGGTACATCACCATGGTTAACTGATGCTGAACAGTTAACCTGGATGATTTTATTCTCTGATTCCATCACTGCAGTCAGAATAACATGAGACAACTGTGTGATGATGGGCCTGTTTCAGAAAGCAGGTTCAGCAAACTCTGAGTCAAACCCTGAACTCTGAGTTGATGAATCTCAATCTGGGAAACTCAGAGTTTTTGATTTCAGAGCAGCTGATATATAAATATACATATATATATATAAATGCTGATATTTATTGGTAGTTGACATGAAAATAATATTGACACGTTGCATTTTGTTTCTGATGTTTCAGTCCGGACAAATAGGAAGAAAAAATCTCTTGTTCATAAAGTCACTGAAGCCCCGCCCCTCCAGTAAAGCCCCGCCCCTTGACGTCACAGCAGATAAAAATATCTGAACATGTGCTGATCCAGCTGGAGGGTCATATAACTCCTCAACACACACACACACACACACACACACACACACACACACACACACAAAGACAATAAATTAATAGGCCTACTTTCTATAAAAATGAAAAAGTTGAAATCTGTGAGCAGTTTTGGTTGTTGTCGTTGCCATGGATACGATCAGCCTGTTGTAGTGTTGAACTCGTCTCGTCAGCTTTACTCTCTTATTGCTTCTGTCTGATTATTATAACGCTCATCAAACTGAACACGAAACATTTGAAAATAAGCTTTTCATCGTTTGTCTGATTCTTTAAATGAATCTGTTTTCTGACACAGAACAACTCAGTTAGAAAGTTAAGTTTGTGCTTAAGATGAAATCTGACAAATGATGTTAAGAGAAGCAACATTTCAACACTGTTAATGATAAAAACAGTCAAACAGACCAGTGCCAGTTGTTGACGTTGGTGGCGTCGGCTCGGTCCTCCACGATCCACCGAGGATCTCCTTCCCCCCACTTAGCCATCACTGGGAATACTGGAGTACAGGCTGCTATACTGTAATACTACCACAGTGTACTGTAATACTACCACAGTGTACTGTAATACTACCACAGTGTACTGTACTGTAATACTACCACAGTGTACTGTAATACTACCACAGTGTACTGTAATACTACCACAGGCTACTATACTGTAATACTACCACAGTGTACTGTAATACTACCACAGGCTACTATACTGTAATACTACCGCAGTGTACTGTAATACTACCACAGTGTACTGTACTGTAATACCACTATAATACAACTATAATACTACCACAGTGTACTGTACTGTAATACTACTATAATACTACCTCGGGGTACTCTCTCTCTCTCTGTGTCTCGTGCTGACTGTCTCGTGCTGACTGTCTCGTGCTGACTGTCGGTGATCAGCTGTCAGCAGCAGCTGTAGCGTAAAATCCTTCAGCTGCTTCCTGTGACGACTTTCAAAGTGAAACAACAGTCAGTGTTTGCTGCTGATAATAAAACATTATAAATCACAGACGTGATTATAAAGAGGAATAAAGTACAAAACACCAGATAAACTTCTTATAATCGTCAGTCATCTGCAGTAAGAGCATTGAACACATCAGTGATCGAATGTGTCAGAGTTTAAACAAAGATAAAAGTGAAGTCATTGTTTTTGGAGCAGCACTCAGCTTCAAACGATCATATTAAAAACCACAAACCGAGTCAGAAAGCTTGGTGTCGTCATGGACTCAGACCTGAGAGTCAGCTGACTGTCACCTGGAGAATATATGAAGGATTAAAGGATTTATAAACTAGTTCTGCATTTATCTTCAGGAGACTCGACTACTGTAACGTGGACCAGACGCCGCTGCTCGAGTCCTCACTAAGACTAGAAAGTGGATCATATCAGTCCAGTTCTCAGATCTTTACACTTCCTGTCTGTCGGAGAACTGATGGTTTAAATACATCACTGATCTGCTGCTTCGTTATGAAACATCCAGACTCTCAGGTGGTCTGGATCAGGTCCGGATCAGGTCTGCTTTCTGTCTTCAGTGTTCAGGTTTTATGCTCCACATATCTGAACAAACTCTCAGTTCTTTCAATCACAGCTGAAGACTTTTCTGTTTGTAATAATTATTAATTTCTTGCACTGAACTGTAACTTTTATTCTTGTATTTTATTCCTGTCTCATTCTATTTTAGCTTGTTTTTGTTTTCTATTCTCTGAGCTCTTTAATGTCTGTTTTAATTGCATTAAGATGTCTTTTTATTGTATAAATAAACTTAAAGTGCCAACTTTAACAGACTGTTAATATAAAATAATGTTAATATTTATATTTTATATAAGTTAATGTTTAATGTGATATTTATATTTAATTGAAGTTAATTTATTATTATTGAAACTCTTCGTCATATCTGAGGCGCTGGCCGCAAAGTTTTTTTTTCCTAAGATGGCGAAGATGACCCGCTCTACTCTGCCTCTCATCTGGTCAGGATCTGGTCATGACCTCGCCGTCCTAGGAAAAAAAAAAATCTGCCTCTGCTTCACTACAACTCCCAGCAGCCATCGCGCCGTCGTCGTCAGAGCCTCCGTCAGCGAAGAAGAGCAGCTGCAGGTGAAGGTAAAAACAGCTGATGGGTTCTGATCCGTTTTCATCTTTAAACTCGGAGTTTTGTAAAATGTCCGTTAGCTCGTTCACAGGTGAGATACCTGCGCGGTGACGTCACGGTTCCTGCCGATTGTCCGCGTGTAACAAAGGAGTAATTCTGGTTTAAAAGCGGAAGTATCTGTTAGCCTGTTAGCCTGTTAGCATGCAGATTATCAGCCTCTATCTGCAGTCTGTTGGTTTTGAGGTTCAAAGTTTTGACGTCCTCGTTATTAAAACTGATGAACAGCACATTACTCAGAATAACAGACACCAAAGCTCTCTAGATACAGAATATCACGATCCTTTCACATGTTTAAATGTTTTTATGATCTGCGGATTTTCAAATACAAGCTCTCTGTAAAATTTCTGTCTGCTGAGGTTCACAGGAAGGATGATCAGTCTGTCTTTAATAAATAAAATCAATGTCTGAACTGCTGAAAGGAGTTATAATTTAATATATCTGACCACAGATATTTTAAATTGAGACATAACTACATTTGGTTTTCACTGACAGATCTGAACTGATAATACAGTTCATAAAGTTTTACCAACAACAAAAGGCGACAGCAAAGTCTAACTTTACACTTAACGTTATCATATGAAGAGAAACGTCCTCCTCTCATCCTAGTAACATCGTTGTGCTCCCTCATGGAAGAGTTTACAGCTCTGATCAGTCTGATCTCCAGCTGTGACTGGCCACCACAGCCCTCAGCTGCAGTGACGTCGGGATGCGTTTCTCCAAAAGTTGATTCTGGCTGAACTTTCTGCGGCAGTCCGGTGTGGCGCCGCAGCGGCCAAAACCACAGCCAAAACACACTATCCCCATGCTAATGAATGGGAGGACTGGCGTTTTGGTCTGAATACGGCCTTAGTGTTGACAGTATGAATAAAGTTAACAGTGTGTTAGTGTTGACAGTATAAATAAAGTTAACAGTATCTGTTAGTGTTGACAGTATAAATAAAGTTAGTGGTGTGTGTTAATGTTGACAGTATAAATAAAGTTAGTGGTGTGTTAGTGTTGACAGTATAAATAAAGTTAGTGGTGTGTTAGTGTTGACAGTATGAATAAAGTTAACAGTATCTGTTAGTGTTGACAGTATAAATAAAGTTAGTGGTGTGTGTTAGTGTTGACAGTATAAATAAAGTTAGTGGTGTGTTAGTGTTGACAGTATAAATAAAGTTAGTGGTGTTTTAGTGTTGACAGTATAAATAAAGTTAGCAGTGTGTGTTAGTGTTGACAGTATAAATAAAGTTAGCAGTGTGTTAGTGTTGACAGTATAAATAAAGTTAGCAGTGTGTTAGTTTTGACAGTATGAATAAAGTTAACAGTATCTGTTAGTGTTGACAGTATGAATAAAGTTAACAGTATCTGTTAGTGTTGACAGTATAAATAAAGTTAGCAGTGTGTGTTAATGTTGACAGTATAAATAAAGTTAGTGGTGTGTTAGTGTTGACAGTATAAATAAAGTTAGCAGTGTGTGTTAATGTTGACAGTATAAATAAAGTTAGTGGTGTGTTAGTGTTGACAGTATAAATAAAGTTAGCAGTGTGTGTTAGTGTTGACAGTATAAATAAAGTTAGCAGTGTGTTAGTGTTGACAGTATAAATAAAGTTAGTGGTGTGTTAGTGTTGACAGTATGAATAAAGTTAGCAGTGTGTGTTAGTATTGACATTATAAATAAAGTTAGCAGTGTGTGTTAATGTTGACAGTATAAATAAAGTTAGTGGTGTGTGTTAGTGTTGACAGTATAAATAAAGTTAGCAGTGTGTTAGTGTTGACAGTATAAATAAAGTTAGCAGTGTTTGTTAGTGTTGACAGTATAAATAAAGTTAGCAGTGTGTTAGTGTGGACAGTATAAATAAAGTTAGCAGTGTTTGTTAATGTTGACAGTATAAATAAAGTTAGTGGTGTGTGTTAGTGTTGACAGTATCAATAAAGTTCGCAGTGTGTGTTAATGTTGACAGTATAAATAAAGTTAGTGGTGTGTTAGTGTTGACAGTATAAATAAAGTTCGCAGTGTGTGTTAGTGTTGACAGTATAAATAAAGTTAGTGGTGTGTTAGTGTTGACAGTATCAATAAAGTTAGCAGTGTGTTAGTGTTGACAGTATAAATAAAGTTAGCAGTGTGTGTTAGTGTTGACAGTATGAATAAAGTTAGCAGTGTGTTAGTGTTGACAGTATAAATAAAGTTAGCAGTGTGTGTTAGTGTTGACAGTATAAATAAAGTTAGTGGTGTGTGTTAGTGTTGACAGTATAAATAAAGTTAGCAGTGTGTTAGTGTTGACAGTATAAATAAAGTTAGTGGTGTTTGTTAGTGTTGACAGTATAAATAAAGTTAGCAGTGTGTGTTAGTGTTGACAGTATAAATAAAGTTAGTGGTGTTTGTTAGTGTTGACAGTATAAATAAAGTTAGCAGTGTTTGTTAGTGTTGACAGTATAAATAAAGTTGGTGGTGTGTTAGTGTTGACAGTATAAATAAAGTTAGCAGTGTTTGTTAGTGTTGACAGTATAAATAAAGTTAGTGGTGTGTTAGTGTTGACAATATAAATAAAGTTAGCAGTGTGTGTTAGTGTTGACAGTATAAATAAAGTTAGCAGTGTGTTAGTGTTGACAGTATAAATAAAGTTAGCAGTGTGTGTTAGTGTTGACAGTATAAATAAAGTTAGTGGTGTGTTAGTGTTGACAGTATGAATAAAGTTAGCAGTGTGTGTTAGTGTTGACAGTATAAATAAAGTTAGCAGTGTTTGTTAGTGTTGACAGTATAAATAAAGTTAGCAGTGTGTGTTAGTGTTGACAGTATAAATAAAGTTAGCAGTGTTTGTTAGTGTTGACAGTATGAATAAAGTTAGCAGTGTGTGTTAGTGTTGACAGTATAAATAAAGTTAGCAGTGTTTGTTAGTGTTGACAGTATAAATAAAGTTAGTGGTGTGTTAGTGTTGACAGTATGAATAAAGTTAGCAGTGTGTGTTAGTGTTGACAGTATAAATAAAGTTAGTGGTGTGTTAGTGTTGACAGTATGAATAAAGTTAGCAGTGTGTTAGTGTTGACAGTATAAATAAAGTTAGTGGTGTGTTAGTGTTGACAGTATAAATAAAGTTAGCGGTGTGTTAGTGTTGACAGTATAAACAAAGTTAGCAGTGTTTGTTAGTGTTGACAGTATAAATAAAGTTAGCAGTGTGTGTTAGTGTTGACAGTATAAATAAAGTTAGCGGTGTGTTAGTGTTGACAGTATAAACAAAGTTAGCAGTGTTTGTTAGTGTTGACAGTATAAATAAAGTTAGTGGTGTGTTAGTGTTGACAGTATAAACAAAGTTAGCAGTGTGTGTTAGTGTTGACAGTATGAATAAAGTTAGTTCTGTGTGTGTCTGCAGATGATGAAGAGTAAAGCTGATGAGGAAGACTACTGGAACAGCTCAAAGTTTAAAGCTTTCACCTTCGATGATGAAGACGATGAGTTCAGCCAGGTGAGAGCTGACGTTCATCTGCTTCCTCTATATCTATATAACTCTATATAACTCTATATAACTATATATAGTTATATAGAGTTATATATAACTATATATAACACTATATAACTATACATAACTATATAACTATATATAACTATATATAATACTATATAATTATATGTAACACTATATAACTGTATATAACTCTATATAACTATATATAACACTATATAATTATATATAACACTATATAACTATATATAATACTATATAATTATATGTAACACTATATAACTATATATAACTATATATAACACTATATAACTATATATAATACTATATAATTATATGTAACACTATATAACTATACATAACTCTATATAACTGTATATAACTCTATATAACTATATATAACACTATATAACTATACATAACTATATAACTATATATAATACTATATAACTATATATAACTCTATATAACTATATATAACTCTATATAACTATACATAACTATATAACTATATATAACACTATATAACTATATATAATACTATATAACTATATATAACTCTATATAACTATATATAACTCTATATAACTATATATAACTCTATATAACTATACATAACTATATAACTATATATAACACTATATAACTATATATAATACTATATAATTATATGTAACACTATATAACTATACATAACTCTATATAACTGTATATAACTCTATATAACTATATATAACACTATATAACTATACATAACTATATAACTATATATAATACTATATAATTATATGTAACACTATATAACTATACATAACTACATAACTATATAACTCTATATAACTATATGTAACACTATATAACTATATATAATACTGTATAATTATATATAACACTATATAACTATATATAATACTGTATAATTATATATAACACTATATAACTATATATAATACTGTATAATTATATATAACACTATATAACTATATATAATACTGTATAATTATATATAACTATATAACTATATATAATACTGTATAATTATATATAACACTATATAACTATATATAATACTGTATAATTATATATAACTATATAACTATATATAATACTGTATAATTATATATAACACTATATAACTATATATAATACTGTATAATTATATATAACACTATATAACTATATATAATACTGTATAATTATATATAACACTATATAACTATATATAATACTGTATAATTATATATAACACTATATAACTATATATAATACTGTATAATTATATATAACTATATATAACAGCATTTTGATGTTGTTATAGTGTATTTTATCTAATATGGTGTTATTGCTGATATTACTGTTTTTGTGCGTTGTCCAAATTTCTGGTCAGTTTGTACTTTGCTTCGGCAAAATTGTTGTAACTTTGATGCTAATAAAGCTTTTGAATTGAATTGAGAGAGAGAGCAGTGGTGGTCGAGCGAGCTAGAGGGCAGGATCGGTACTTCGGTACTTTTTGTAGGTGTTTTAGGTCCAGATGACATTTCGGACTGTTTACCTGCATGCAGCCGAAGCCTGATCCAGTAGAAACCACTGAACAGAAACTGAAACCAGAACGCTTCCATACGCAGATATTTGTTTGTAGAGATGAGTTAGAGAGTGAATAATTAATCTTACACAGCCTCCTCATCACTATCCAACCTGAAGAAGAACACGAATGCAGTGAGAAGCTGACTGTGTGACGTTCAGGTGTTGCTGTTTGTGTCCATCAGCTGAAGGAGTCGAAGCAGGCGGTGAACAGCATCCGCCGGTTGGTGGAGGAAGACGATGATGAGGACGATGTGGAGAAGGTCAGCTGGAGCGGAGAGCCGGTGGGAAGTGAGAGAACATTATTATTTACAAGAGTAGAAGAGCTGCTCTGTGATTGGCCGCAGCCAGTCGGTTCTTCTCTGACCTCCTGTGTGTCCGCAGGTATCTCCTGGTCAGTCAGAGAGACGGCAGCGTCCAATCAGAGGACAGACAGAGAGCCCGCCTTCCCAAGAATCAACACCGACACGCCAACAATCGCCAAGAGCAACTCAGGCTACTCTCTGAGCTCTCTGTTCAAAGGTGAGACAGGTGGAGCACAGGTGGAGGACAGGATACAGGTGGAGCACAGGTTACTGGTGGAGGACAGGATACAGGTGGAGGACAGGATACAGGTGGAGCACAGGTGGAGGACAGGGTACAGGTGGAGGACAGGATACAGGTGGAGCACAGGTGGAGGACAGGATACAGGTGGAGGACAGGATACAGGTGGAGCACAGGTGGAGGACAGGATACAGGTGGAGGACAGGTTACAGGTGGAGGACAGGATACAGGTGGAGGACAGGTTACAGGTGGAGGACAGGATACAGGTGGAGCACAGGTTACAGGTGGAGGACAGGTGGAGGACAGGATACAGGTGGAGGACAGGTTACAGGTGGAGCACAGGATACAGGTGGAGGACAGGTTACAGGTGGAGGACAGGTTACAGGTGGAGGACAGGCTACAGGTTGAGGACAGGTTACAGGTGGAGGACAGGTTACAGGTGGAGGACAGGTTACAGGTGGAGCACAGGATACAGGTGGAGGACAGGATACAGGTGGAGGACAGGATACGGGTGGAGGACAGGATACAGGTGGAGGACAGGTTACAGGTGGAGGACAGGTTACAGGTGGAGGACAGGATACGGGTGGAGGACAGGATACAGGTGGAGGACAGGTTACGGGTGGAGGACAGGTTACGGGTGGAGGACAGGCTACAGGTGGAGGACAGGATACAGGTGGAGGACAGGTTACAGGTGGAGGACAGGATACAGGTGGAGGACAGGTTACAGGTGGAGGACAGGATACAGGTGGAGGACAGGATACAGGTGGAGGACAGGCTACGGGTGGAGGACAGGTTACGGGTGGAGGACAGGTTACTGATGGAGGACAGGTTACAGGTGGAGGACAGGATACAGGTGGAGGACAGGATACAGGTGGAGGACAGGCTACAGGTGGAGGACAGGTTACGGGTGGAGGACAGGTTACTGGTGGAGGACAGGTTACTGATGGAGGACAGGTTACGGGTGGAGGACAGGTTACTGATGGAGGACAGGTTACGGGTGGAGGACAGGTTACAGGTGGAGGACAGGATACGGGTGGAGGACAGGTTACGGGTGGAGGACAGGTTACAGGTGGAGGACAGGTTACAGGTGGAGGACAGGATACGGGTGGAGGACAGGTTACGGGTGGAGGACAGGTTACGGGTGGAGGACAGGTTACGGGTGGAGGACAGGATACAGGTGGAGGACAGGTTACAGGTGGAGGACAGGATACAGGTGGAGGACAGGTTACTGGTGGAGGACAGGTTACGGGTGGAGGACAGGATACGGGTGGAGGACAGGTTACAGGTGGAGGACAGGTTACGGGTGGAGGACAGGTTACTGGTGGAGGACAGGTTACGGGTGGAGGACAGGATACGGGTGGAGGACAGGTTACAGGTGGAGGACAGGTTACGGGTGGAGGACAGGTTACAGGTGGAGGACAGGATACGGGTGGAGGACAGGATACAGGTGGAGGACAGGTTACAGGTGGAGGACAGGATACAGGTGGAGGACAGGTTACTGGTGGAGGACAGGTTACGGGTGGAGGACAGGATACGGGTGGAGGACAGGTTACAGGTGGAGGACAGGTTACGGGTGGAGGACAGGATACAGGTGGAGGACAGGTTACAGGTGGAGGACAGGATACAGGTGGAGGACAGGTTACTGGTGGAGGACAGGTTACGGGTGGAGGACAGGATACGGGTGGAGGACAGGTTACAGGTGGAGGACAGGTTACGGGTGGAGGACAGGCTACAGGTGGAGGACAGGCTACAGGTGGAGGACAGGTTACAGGTGGAGGACAGGTTACAGGTGGAGGACAGGTTACGGGTGGAGGACAGGCTACAGGTGGAGGACAGGCTACAGGTGGAGGACAGGATACGGGTGGAGGACAGGTTACAGGTGGAGGACAGGATACAGAGACATTATTACCTTTAGATGAAAACCTGATCAGCTGTTTGAAGATTGATTTTTTTATTTCTCTTTGCAGGAAAAACGAAAGGAGGAAACTTCCCGTCTTTCACTGAGTGTGAGTCTGAAATACTGTGAATGAATGAATACACTGTATGAATGACTGAATACTGTGAATGAATGAATACACTGTATGAATGACTGAATACTGTGTGAATGAGTGAATACTGTGTGAATGAGTGAATACTGTGAATGAATGAGTGAATACTGTGAATGAATGAGTGAATACTGTGTGAATGAGTGAATACTGTGTGAATGAGTGAATACTGTGAATGAATGAGTGAATACTGTGTGTGAATACTGTGTGTGAATGAGTGAATACTGTGTGTGAATGAATGAGTGAATACTGTGAATGAATGAGTGAATACTGTGTGAATGAGTGAATACTGTGTGTGAATGAGTGAATACTGTGTGTGAATGAGTGAATACTGTGTGTGAATGAATGAGTGAATACTGTGAATGAATGAGTGAATACTGTGTGAATGAGTGAATACTGTGAATGAATGAGTGAATACTGTGTGTGAATGAGTGAATACTGTGTGTGAATGAATGAGTGAATAAATTACATATTTTTCTGTTTTAGCGTTCAGCGACTCGTCTGTCAGGCTCTATGCTCCAGAGCTCCGAAAACCCAAATCTGAATGCAAGGTAACAACCAGACTGATAATCTGGTTACAGCCGGACTGATAATCTGGTTACAGCCGGACTGATAATCTGGTTACAGCCGGACTGATAATGTGGTTACAGCCGGACTGATAATCTGGTTACAGCTGGACTGATAATCTGGTTACAATCAGACTGATAATCTGGTTACAGTCGGATTGATAATGTGGTTACAGTCGGATTGATAATGTGGTTACAGTCGGACTGATAATCTGGTTACAGTCGGATTGATAATCTGGTTACAGTCGGATTGATAATGTGGTTACAGTCGGATTGATAATGTGGTTACAGTCGGATTGATAATCTGGTTACAGCCGGACTGATAATCTGGTTACAGCTGGACTGATAATCTGGTTACAGCCGGACTGATAATCTGGTTACAACCGGACTGATAATCTGGTTACAGCCGGATTGATAATCTGGTTACAGCCGGACTGATAATCTAGTTACAGCCGGACTGATAATCTGGTTACAGCCGGATTGATAATCTAGTTACAGCCGGACTGATAATCTGGTTACAATCAGATTGATAATCTGGTTACAGCTGGACTGATAATCTGGTTACAGCCGGACTGATAATCTGGTTACAGCCGGACTGATAATGTGGTTACAATCAGATTGATAATCTGGTTACAGCCGGACTGATAATCTGGTTACAATCAGATTGATAATCTGGTTACAGTCGGATTGATAATGTGGTTACAATCAGACTGATAATCTAGTTACAGCCGGACTGATAATCTGGTTATAGTTGGACTGATAATCTGGTTACAGCCGGACTGATAATCTGGTTACAGCCGGACTGATAATCTGGTTACAATCAGACTGATAATCTGGTTACAGTCGGATTGATAATGTGGTTACAGTCGGAGTGATAATCTGGTTACAGTCGGACTGATAATGTGGTTACAGTCGGACTGATAATGTGGTTACAGTTGGACTGATAATCTGGTTACAATCAGACTGATAATCTGGTTACAATCAGACTGATAATCTGGTTACAGCCGGATTGATAATCTGGTTACAGTTGGACTGATAATCTGGTTACAATCAGACTGATAATCCGGTTACAGTCGGATTGATAATCTGGTTACAGTAGGACTGATAATCTGGTTACAGCCGGACTGATAATCTGGTTACAATCAGACTGAAGTCAGACAAATTATTTGTATTAATATTTGAATAAAAGTGAAAAGAGGTTTTAAAATCCTATTTTTGTTTTTATTATGTGTTTAATTTTGGAAAATTAAAGTGTTAAAATAAGTGTTTATGAATAAACTACCTTATGAAGGACGACGTCCCCACACCGGGTCTGGAACTGGAGTCTCCCAGATCAGAGCACTTCATGTGTCAGTAGTTCAGCTTTATCTCTGGGGAACACCCCCGACTCCAGGACTGATGTCCAAATAAGGAAACGTGCGTCATGCAGCAGGTGGATGTGACTCCCCTCACTGAGACCTGCTGATAGACGTCACAGCGGAGCAGAGGAGAGACACTGAGATAGTGATGTAACCGACCTGCACGCTGATATTTGACATGTTTTTATTCTCTTCCGTGAAAAACAACAACACTATTTGTGCTCTGCCAAATAATGTATTTGTATTCGGGCACACTCCTAATATATAATCAATATATGGATACAATGACACATGTGTTTGTATACAGTTAGTATGTTGTATGTATTAATGATGATGTCACCATGTTGTAATGTCAGGATTACATCAGTGATTGGTCACCTGAGGACACGGTCCAGAGAATGCAACAAGGAAAGGTAAGACACCTGTCTACCTGTCTTTACCTGTCTGCCTCTACCTGTCTGTCTGTCTCCTCGTCTGTCTACCTGTCTTTACCTGTCTATCTACCTGTCTGTCTCTACCTATTTGTCTACCTGTCTCTACTTGTCTTTACCTGTCTGCCTCTACCTGTCTGCCTCTACCTGTCTTTACCTGTCTGCCTCTACCTGTCTGCCTCTACCTGTCTTTACCTGTCTGCCTCTACCTGTCTGTCTCTACCTGTCTTTACCTGTCTGCCTCTACCTGTCTGTCTCTACCCGTCTTTACTTGTCTGCCTCTACCTGTCTGTCTCTACCTGTCTTTACCTGTCTGCCTCTACCTGTCTGTCTCTACCTGTCTTTACCTGTCTGCCTCTACCTGTCTGTCTACCTGTCTCTAGTTGTCTCTACCTGTCTGCCTCTACCTGTCTGTCTCTACCTGTCTGTCTGTCTCCTCGTCTGTCTACCTGTCTTTACCTGTCTATCTACCTGTCTGTCTGTCTGTCTCTACCTGTCTGTCTGCCTCTACCTGTCTGTCTCTACCTGTCTGTCTGTCTGTCTCTACCTGTCTGTCTGTCTGTCTCCTCGTCTGTCTACCTGTCTTTACCTGTCTATCTACCTGTCTGTCTGTCTGTCTACCTGTCTTTACCTGTCTATCTACCTGTCTGTCTCTACCTATTTGTCTACCTGTCTCTACTTGTCTTTACTTGTCTGCCTCTACCTGTCTGTCTCTACCTGTCTTTACTTGTCTGCCTCTATCTGTCTGTCTCTACCTGTCTTTACCTGTCTGCCTCTACCTGTCTGTCTCTACCTGTCTGTCTACCTGTCAGAGCCACAGACAGGTTGTAGTACTACTGCTGGTAATATTTGTGTTTCAGGTTGTTTCTCTGGAGAAGTTTCGTTCTCTTCAGGACAAACTGCTGCTACTGGATTTCGCTGTCAGCGCAAATGATGGAAACGTCATCACTGCTGTAACTTAATTAACAATCTGAGTCACATCGTTATCGTTAACTTTATCAATTAATTTATTTAAACTTTATTTATTGATACAACTGTATAAAAACAACTGACCACACTTTCTGTTTCAGGTTTTAATTTATTTAAAGAGGACTCTGAGTAAAGGTGAGTCTGCTGCTCTCTGACAGTCTGCTGGTTCTGGATCAGGTAGTTCTGGTTCTGGATCAGGTAGTTCTGGTTCTGGATCAGGTAGTTCTGGTTCTAGATCAGGTCTCAGTATCGTCTCCTTCTCTTCAGAGGTTTTGTTTCGGGAGCTGGAGTCCAGACAGACGGCTCTGAGACATTTCATCCACTACCTGACTGAAACCGGAGACCAGAGGCTCCTGATGGAGCTGCTCAGGTGAGCTCACACCTGCACACACCTGCACACACCTGCACACACCTGCACATACCTGGACGCAGCTGGACGCACCTGAACATACCTGGACACACAGAAATGTATTTTAATTAGCATGATGTAACATCATCATATCTAACCTTCCTCTCGTGTTCCTTCTCAGAGCTCAGGGCAGGACGGAGGACGTGGCGGTAAGACACATCAATAATACACAGCGGTACTACACATCAGTAATACACATCAATAATACACATCAGTAATACACATCAATAATACACATCAGTAATACACATCAATAATACACATCAGTAATACACATCAGTAATACACATCAATAATACACAGCGGTACTACACATCAGTAATACACATCAGTACTACACATCAGTAATACACATCAGTAATACACATCAGTAATACACATCAATAATACACATCAGTAATACACATCAATAATACGCATCAGTAATACGCATCAGTAATACGCATCAGTAATACACATCAATAATACACATCAGTAATACACATCAATAATACACATCAATAATACACATCAGTAATACACATCAATAATACACATCAGTAATACACATCAATAATACACATCAATAATACACAGCGGTACTACACATCAGTAATACACATCAGTACTACACATCAGTAATACACATCAGTAATACACATCAGTAATACGCATCAGTAATACACATCAATAATACACATCAGTAATACACATCAATAATACGCATCAGTAATACGCATCAGTAATACGCATCAGTAATACGCATCAGTAATACACATCAATAATACACATCAGTAATACACATCAATAATACACATCAATAATACACATCAGTAATACACATCAGTAATACACATCAATAATACACATCAGTAATACGCATCAGTAATACACATCAATAATACACATCAGTAATACACATCAATAATACACATCAGTAATACACATCAGTAATACGCATCAGTAATACGCATCAGTAATACACATCAATAATACACATCAGTAATACACATCAATAATACACATCAGTAATACACATCAGTAATACACATCAGTACTACACATCAGTAATACACATCAGTAATACACAGCGGTACTACACATCAGTAATACACATCAGTAATACACATCAGTAATACACATCAATAATACACATCAGTAATACACATCAATAATACACAGCGGTACTACACATCAGTAATACACATCAGTAATACACATCAGTAATACACATCAATAATACACATCAGTAATACACATCAGTAATACACATCAGTAATACACATCAGTACTAAACATCAGTAATACACATCAGTAATACACATCAGTAATACACATCAATAATACACATCAGTAATACGCATCAGTAATACGCATCAGTAATACGCATCAGTAATACACATCAGTACTAAACATCAGTAATACACATCAGTAATACACATCAGTAATACACATCAATAATACACATCAGTAATACACAGCAGTAATACACATCAGTAATACACAGCAGTAATACACATCAGTAATACACAGCAGTAATACACATCAGTAATACACAGCAGTAATACACATCAGTAATACGCATCAGTACTACGCATCAGTAATACGCATCAGTACTACGCATCAGTACTACGCATCAGTAATACGCATCAGTAATACGCATCAGTAATACGCATCAGTAATACGCATCAGTACTACACATCAGTAATACACATCAGTAATACACATCAGTAATACACATCAATAATACACATCAGTAATACACATCAGTACTACACATCAGTAATACACATCAGTAATACGCATCAGTACTACACATCAGTAATACACATCAGTAATACACATCAGTAATACACATCAATAATACACATCAGTAATACACATCAGTAATACACATCAGTAATACACATCAGTAATACACATCAATAATACACATCAGTAATACACATCAGTAATACACATCAGTAATACACATCAGTAATACACATCAATAATACACATCAGTAATACACATCAGTAATACACAGCAGTAATACACATCAGTAATACACAGCAATAATACACAGCGGTAATACACATCAGTAATACACATCGGTAATACACATCAGTAATACACAGCAATAATACACAGCGGTAATACACATCAGTAATACACATCAATACTACACAGCGGTACTACACATCAGTAATACACATCAGTAATACACATCAGTAATACACATCAGTAATACACAGCAATAATACACATCGGTAATACACATCAGTAATACACATCAGTAATACACATCAGTAATACACAGCAATAATACACATCGGTAATACACATCAGTAATACACATCAATACTACACAGCGGTACTACACATCAGTAATACACATCAGTAATACACAGCAATAATACACATCAGTAATACACATCAGTAATACACATCAGTAATACACAGCAATAATACACAGCGGTAATACACATCAGTAATACACATCAATACTACACAGCGGTACTACACATCAGTAATACACATCAGTAATACACATCAGTAATACACATCAGTAATACACAGCAATAATACACAGCAGTAATACACATCAGTAATACACATCAGTAATACACAGCAATAATACACATCAGTAATACACATCAGTAATACACATCAGTAATACACAGCAGTAATACACATCAGTAATACACATCAGTAATACACAGCAATAATACACAGCGGTACTACACATCAGTAATACACATCAGTAATACACATCAGTAATACACAGCAATAATACACAGCGGTACTACACATCAGTAATACACATCAGTACTACACAGCGGTACTACACATCAGTAATACACATCAGTAATACACATCAGTAATACACATCAATAATACACATCAGTAATACACATCAGTAATACACATCAGTAATACACATCAGTAATACACATCAGTAATACACATCAATAATACACATCAGTAATACACATCAGTAATACACATCAGTACTACACAGCGGTACTACACATCAGTACTACACAGCAATAATACACATCAGTACTACATGTTGCTACGATACACATCAGAAGTGACAGAACGATGATGTCATTTCCTGGCAGCTGCTGCAGTATAAGGAACACCTGAGCATCGCAGATGAAAACAAGAGGCGGGACTTCCTGAAGAGCTGCCTCAGGTGAGTGACTCCTGCAGGCCACCGTACTTTCAACAAAAACTGTCACTAAATGTGTGATGAGTGATGGTTGGATTATTTTTGAGGCTTGTTATGACGTGATGATGTCATCAGTGACATCAGCTGATTGTTTGTTTCAGTCTTCCGTTCTCTCCAGAAGATTCGGCTCACGTTCAGGACCACTACACTCTGCTGGAGAGGCAGATCATCATCGAGGTTAGACCGCAGAGTGTAACAAGTACTGGACGCCGTGACGTCACCGCCGTATATGGGGAGGACGTATGGGGGTCTGTGGGGTCTATGAGGGTCTGTGAGGGTCTATTAGGGTCTATTAGGGTCTATGAGGGTCTGTGAGGGTCTATGGGGGTCTATGAGGGTCTATGAGGGTCTGTGGGGTCTATGAGGGTCTATGAGGGTCTGTGAGGGTCTATTAGGGTCTATTAGGGTCTATGAGGGTCTGTGAGGGTCTATGGGGGTCTATGAGGGTCTGTGGGGTCTATGAGGGTCTATGAGGGTCTGTGAGGGTCTATGAGGGTCTATGAGGGTCTATTAGGGTCTATGAGGGTCTATGAGGGTCTATGAGGGTCTGTGGGGTCTATGAGGGTCTATGAGGGTCTGTGAGGGTCTATGAGGGTCTATGAGGGTCTATTAGGGTCTGTGGGGTTTATGGGGGTCTGTGGGGTCTATGAGGGTCTGTGAGGGTCTATTAGGGTCTATTAGGGTCTATGAGGGTCTATGAGGGTCTATGGGGGTCTATGAGGGTCTGTAAGGGTCTATGGGGGTCTATGAGGGTCTATGGGGGTCTATGGGGGTCTGTGAGGGTCTATGGGGGTCTGTGAGGGTCTATGACGGTCTATTAGGGTCTATGAGGGTCTATTAGGGTCTATGGGGGTCTATGAGGGTCTGTAAGGGTCTATGGGGGTCTATGGGGGTCTATGAGGGTCTATGAGGGTCTGTGGGGTCTATGAGGGTCTATGAGGGTCTGTGGGGTCTATGGGGGTCTGTGAGGGTCTATGACGGTCTATTAGGGTCTATGAGGGTCTATTAGGGTCTATGGGGGTCTATGAGGGTCTGTAAGGGTCTATGGGGGTCTATGAGGGTCTATGAGGGTCTGTGGGGTCTGTGAGGGTCTATGAGGGTCTGTGGGGTCTATGAAGGTCTATGAGGGTCTGTGAGGGTCTATGAGGGTCTGTAAGGGTCTATGAGGGTCTATGGGGGTCTATGAGGGTCTGTGAGGGTCTATGAGGCTCATGCGCTGTGTTGTTGCTAGGCAACAGACCGGCAGGCTGAACGTGGGGGGAAGGTGGAAATCTTCCAGAAGTTTCCCAGAAGAGCTTCGATCCTCAACATGCCGCTGATCACCACGCTGTACTACTGCTGCTTCTACCACTACACCGAGTCTGAGGTCAGTCTGACTCCAACTAAACCTGAACCTGGACTACTAGTTAGTACAGATCAGTTTTATGTGATTAGTGGATCCAGATCAGTTGATCCAGATTAGTTGATCCTGATTAGTTGTGTTTCCTGACTCTCTGCAGGGGACCTACAGCAGTCCGGCCAACATCCGTCAGACCTTCAGGGTGAGCGCTGCCGTCTTTCAGTCGGCCGTGTTTCTGACTAGCTGACTGCGTCACTAACGAGCTTGTTAACCTTTGACCCCAGATTTCAGAGAAGCAGTACTTTGTGACAGCGTTGGCGGCGAGGGCGAAGCTGAAGGCGTGGTTTGACGTGGACGCGCTGTTCACCAGCAGGAACTGGCTCGGTTTCACCAGGAAGAAGTGTCCGCTCGGCTTCCAGCGTGTCGTCGACATCCTGCATAAGAACTCCGCCCCCACACAGGTGAGGGGTGGTGCTTAACGAGCAGGGAGACAATTAAAAGGTTTGGCAAGGTGTTTGATTAAAGGGAGGATCAATAGATTTGTGATGTCATTGACAGGTGAGTTATGTGATTGACAGGTGTGTTGAGTGATTGACAGGTGAGTTGATTGATTGACAGGTGAGTTATGTGATTGACAGGTGTGTTGAGTGATTGACAGGTGAGTTGATTGATTGACAGGTGAGTTATGTGATTGACAGGTGTGTTGAGTGATTGACAGGTGAGTTATGTGATTGACAGGTGTGTTGATTGATTGACAGGTGAGTTATGTCATTGACAGGTGTGTTGATTGATTGACAGGTGCTGCAGGAGTACGTGGGTCTGGTCAGTGATGCCGACCTGAAGATCAGTTTGGCTCAGAAACATAAATGTCACGACATCGTCATCAACGTGAGACTCCTTCCTGTTTATCTAAATAACGCGTTCTGATTGGTTTGTTCTTTGAATCATGAAGGGCGGGGATTAAACAGTAACTTCACAACTATTCGTGTAAATGATGTAATGTGTTGCTGTGATGTCATAATGACTGGTGTGTCTCCGGGCCAATCAGACGTACCGAGACCTGAAGGACCGGCAGCTGTTGCTAGGATACAGAGGGAAGGTGGAGAGGGGTTCAGCGGAGGAGAGGAAGATCAATGAACTGCTCAACAACCCGGTGAGGAGTAGGAGGAGGAGGAGGAAGAGGCGGAGGAGGAGGTGTCATTGTCATCATGTGACCTGACTGAACTTATTTCTTCTTCTCTTTCAGCAAATCCGCTGGAAGAACTGACGACGCCGCCGCTTCAGGATATCAAAGACTTTTCTTTCAAACAAGTGTGACAGTTTCCTGTGAGAGGAGCCGAGCCTCCATCACCATGACAACAAGACCGTCCAATCAGCTCACATCTGCTTTTGTCTCATTGGATGCCTAGAAAATCATTTGTTTTGACTCCGCCCCCTGAGACGGAGGGGGTGGAGCTTATTATTCTGCTGAGTCATCGCTTCAACATTCCTCATGTTTTTATTCAAATAAAAAACTTCAAAAACACAAATGACTCGATTTAACTAGAGGAGAGGAGGAGAGGAGGAGGTAGAGGAGGAGGTGGAGGAGAGGAGGAGGTAGAGGAGGAGGAGAGGAGGAGGTAGAGGAGGAGGTAGAGGAGGAGGAGGTAGAGGAGGAGGAGGTAGAGGAGGAGGTAGAGGAGGAGATAGAGGAGGAGAGGAGGAGGTAGAGGAGGAGGAGGAGGTAGATGAGGAGGTAGAGGAGGAGAGGAGGAGGTAGAGGAGGAGAGGAGGAGGTAGAGGAGGAGGAGGTAGATGAGGAGGTAGAGGAGGAGAGGAGGAGGTAGATGAGGAGAGGAGGAGAGGAGGAGAGGAGGAGGTAGATGAGGAGGTAGAGGAGGAGGTAGAGGAGGAGAGGAGGAGGTAGAGGAGGAGGTAGAGGAGGAGAGGAGGAGGTAGATGAGGAGAGGAGGAGAGGAGGAGGTAGAGGAGGAGAGGAGGAGAGGAGAGGAGGAGGTAGATGAGGGAGAGGAGGAGAGGAGGAGGAGGAGAGGAGGAGGTAGATGAGGGAGAGGAGGAGGTAGATGAGGGAGAGGAGGAGGTAGAGGAGGAGAGGAGGAGAGGAGAGGAGGAGGTAGAGGAGGAGAGGAGGAGGCGGAGAGGAGGAGGTAGAGGAGGAGAGGAGGAGGAGGAGAGGAGGAGGTAGATGAGGTAGAGGAGGTAGAGGAGGAGAGGAGGAGGTAGAGGAGGAGGTAGAGGAGGAGAGGAGGACGTAGAGGAGGAGGAGCAGGAGGAGGAGCAGGAGGAGGAGGAGGAGCAGGAGGAGCAGGAGGAGGAAGAGGAGGAGAGGAGGAGGTAGAGGAGGAGCAGGAGGAGGAGCAGGAGGAGGAGGAGGTAGAGGAGGAGGAGGAGGAGAGGAGGAGCAGGAGGAGGTAGAGGAGGAGGAGGAGCAGGAGGAGGAGCAGCAGGAGGAGGTAGAGGAGGAGCAGGAGGAGGTAGAGGAGGAGGAGGAGGAGCAGCAGGAGGAGGTAGAGGAGCAGGAGGAGGAGCAGGAGGAGGTAGAGGAGCAGGAGGAGGAGCAGGAGGAGGAGGAGGTAGAGGAGGAGAGGAGGAGCAGCAGGTGGAGCAGCAGGAGGAGGAGGTAGAGGAGCAGCAGGAGGAGGTAGAGGAGGAGCAGGAGGAGGAGGAGGAGGAGGAGGAGGTAGAGCAGGAGCAGGAGGAGGAGCAGGAGGAGGTAGAGCAGGAGCAGGAGGAGGAGCAGGAGGAGGTAGAGCAGGAGCAGGAGGAGGAGCAGGAGGAGGAGGTAGAGGAGGAGCAGGAGGAGGAGGTAGAGCAGGAGCAGGAGGAGGAGGTGGAGCAGGAGGAGGTAGAGGAGGAGGAGCAGGAGGAGGAGCAGGAGGAGGTAGAGGAGCAGGAGGAGGAGCAGGAGGAGGTAGAGCAGGAGCAGGAGGAGGAGGTAGAGGAGGAGCAGGAGGAGGAGGTAGAGGAGGAGCAGGAGGAGCAGGAGGAGGTAGAGGAGCAGGAGGAGGAGCAGGAGGAGGTAGAGCAGGAGCAGGAGGAGGAGGTAGAGGAGGAGCAGGAGGAGGAGGTAGAGGAGGAGCAGGAGGAGCAGGAGGAGGTAGAGGAGCAGGAGGAGGTAGAGCAGGAGCAGGAGGAGGAGGTAGAGGAGGAGCAGGAGGAGGAGGTAGAGCAGGAGGAGCAGGAGGAGCAGGAGGAGGTAGAGGAGCAGGAGGAGGAGGTAGAGCAGGAGCAGGAGGAGGAGCAGGAGCAGGAGGAGGAGCAGGAGGAGGAGCAGGAGCAGGAGGAGGAGGTAGAGCAGGAGCAGGAGGAGCAGGAGGAGGTAGAGGAGCAGGAGGAGGTAGAGCAGGAGGAGCAGGAGGAGGTAGAGGAGCAGGAGGAGGAGGTAGAGCAGGAGCAGGAGGAGGAGCAGGAGGAGCAGGAGGAGGTAGAGGAGCAGGAGGAGGTAGAGCAGGAGGAGCAGGAGGAGGTAGAGGAGCAGGAGGAGGAGGTAGAGCAGGAGCAGGAGGAGGAGGTAGAGCAGGAGCAGGAGGAGCAGGAGGAGCAGGAGGAGGTAGAGGAGCAGGAGGAGGTAGAGCAGGAGGAGCAGGAGGAGGTAGAGGAGCAGGAGGAGGAGGTAGAGCAGGAGCAGGAGGAGGAGCAGGAGGAGCAGGAGGAGGTTTTTATGTTTCTGTTTGAATTTTCCGTCTTGAGTTGATGTGACGTCACGCGGCGCGTTCAGTTGCGGCTGATTGATCGATGTGATTATTGATTATTATTATTGATTATTGATCTTTTAGTTTGTGTGTGTTTGTGAATCATGTTTCATATTTGATCAGGGGGCGGATCAATAATTGATGATGCAGTAATGAATAAATGACGCGGTCACGTGACCTCTCGTAGCTGCGATCAGAGTCAGAGAGCACGAGGAGGCAGACGGACGGTACTCGAGGCTCGAGGTGAGTTTTACTATCAATAACAGATTTATTGATCTAATATTAGTTTATAATCACGTCAATGTTGTAGATAAACGTCAGGAAGTCACGTGTTATAATTAAATAATAATATAAAATATATTTAATAAAATATATTGATAGTGAAAGTGATCATTAATCGCTCAGTAACAGTTTATTGATCCGTGAAAAAGAATCTTTGTCTTATTGGACGTTTATGATCAATAATAATAAAGTTCATGTTTCTCACAAACTGTAAAATAAAAACAAAGAAACACGTGCAGCTTATTGATGATGTCAGATATGAAAGATCAGAGAGTTATTGATCGTCAATAGATATGTATGATTACTGTAAACCCTCTGCAGCCTGAGAGTGTCTGATAATCATAATAATAATAATAATAATCATAATAATATTGATTATATTGATACGGCGCATTAAAGACACTCAGTGACGCAACATTCATAACTTCGTTATTAGCTATTAAATATAATATGAGACATGTTCTATAACCTGCAGCATAAACATGTAATATTATTAATATATTTATTAATATATTTATACTTCAATGCTCCTGTAATAAAAATATTTAATTTACTTTGTTATTAAGTCTGTAATATTCAGATCAATACATTTATTCTGTCTCTATAGCAACACGATGATATTACTGTAATATTCTATTACAACAACGCGGTTATATATATATATTATATATTATATATATTATATATTATATATATAATACTTGTATAATGTTTGTGTCATATTATGACCTTTGTAATGATCCTTTAATGACGTCAGAACAAACACTTTCTGTTTTAAATAAATATAATAAATATAATATTCACATGAAACGATGTGAATCACAGAAGGATCAATACTGTAATATTTCTATAATATCAGAAATCATAAATACTGTTTTCATAAATAACATCCAGTATATCAGATTTATTGATGATGTAATCATGTTTATGATATTTATATATAATTCAGTCAGAATAAACAAAATAAACTGTTTTGTTTTTATCAGTCAGAAGTTTTAAATCATAATTTATTCATTTTTCAGAAAACGAGGTCAACAATTAATTATTAAAGTTATGCCCCGCCCACCTCCAGCACTCGCACGTGATTGGACGCTGCAGTCAGCGACACTCTGATTGACAGCTGACCGTTAAACTGGATGAGCTGAAATTAAATTATTGATCTTAAATGAAACAGAATGAGGTCAAAGTTTGAACAACCAATCAGAGCGCAGAGATGAAAAAGAAATTTAATTAATTAATTTAATAATTAATGTTCAACTATACAAATGCAAACCTTTATTTAACAGAGTTCTTACTGACACAATAACTGTTTTTTTATTTAAATACATAAAATATGAAATAAAATTAATCACACAGTGAGTTCAGTCATTCAGGTAACTGAAATGACTCGTTTGTTCCAGAAAACAGCAGCGATGAAGGTCAAAGTATAAAACATCTGCTCTGAAAACTCTGCAGGAGCCAAACAGAAGTAAATAAAACAATAAACTAACTAATTTACTAAATAATAAACTAATAAGTAAACTAATTAACTAACTAATTAACTAACTAATGAACTAATAAACCAATAAACTAACTAATTAACACACTAACAAATGACGCATCAGACAAACTCATTTCAGACATAACGGCAGCAGCAAGGTGTGAAAGGTCACAGTTAGTGAGGTCATACGAGGTTTCCAGATTACAGAAGTGAAACACTCTTATTGTGACGGGGTTTTCCCGTGAGAGAGAAAGTAAAGACTCGACTCAGTTCCCACAGAAATTCCCAACAGGCTGCGGACGGTTTACTGTCATAGAAGCGGAACATAAATCAGCTGATGTCAGACTAATTTAACTCATTCATCTCTCAAACGAGCCTCAAGTCAAAGCGCTTCTTCGCTTGTGTCACCTTCTCTACATGAAAACATGAAAACCTTGTTAAACATTTGAGTTCATTCTTGAACACAATCTCACCTCAAAGTCCATTTAGTATTTGTTCAGGAGCTTTTGATCACATCAGATGTTTTTCTTCTGCAGATATTTAGATATGAAATGTCACTCAAGTGCTCAGTAAAGATGAAAATCCTGCATCTGTTACCTTGATAAGTTAGGATCTCTATCATGTGATAGAAAGCTCCAGAAAAGATACTAAATGGACCTAAATGTCAATTTGCTAAATGTAAAGACGATAATAGAAATGATAACGTAAAGACAATAACGTAGAGACAGTAACGTAGAAACAATAACGTAGAGACGATAACATTAAGACAATAACGTAGAGACGGTAACATAGAAACAATAACAGAAACAATAACGTAGAGACAGTAACGTAGAAACAATAACGTAGAGACAGTAACGTAAAGACAATAACGTAGAGACAGTAACGTAGAAACAATAACGTAGAGACAGTAACGTAGAAACAATAACGTAGAGACAGTAACGTAAAGACAATAACGTAGAGACAGTAACGTTGAAACAATAACAGAAACAATAACGTAGAGACGATAACGTAAAGACAATAACGTAGAAACGGTAACGTAGAGACAGTAACGTAGAAACAATAACGTAGAGACGATAACGTAAAGACAATAACTCAGAAACGGTAACGTAGAGACAGTAACGTCGAAACAATAACGTAGAGACGGTAACGTAGAAACAATGACGTAAAGACAGTAACGTAGAAACAATAACGTAGAGACGATAACGTAAAGACAATAACGTAGAGACGATAACGTAAAGACAATAACGTAGAGACGGTAACATAGAAACAATAACAGAAACAATAACGTAGAGACAGTAACGTAGAAACAATAACGTAGAGACGATAACGTAAAGACAATAACGTAGAGACGATAACGTAAAGACAATAACGTAGAGACGGTAACATAGAAACAATAACAGAAACAATAACGTAGAGACAGTAACGTAGAAACAATAACGTAGAGACGATAACGTAAAGACAATAACGTAGAGACGATAACGTAAAGACAATAACGTAGAGACAGTAACATAGAAACAATAACAGAAACAATAACGTAGAGACAGTAACGTAGAAACAATAACGTAGAGACGGTAACGTTGAAACAATAACAGAAACAATAACGTAGAGACAGTAACGTAGAAACAATGACATAGAGACGATAACGTAAAGACAGTAACGTAGAGACCGTAACGTCGAAACAATAACGTAGAGACAGTAACGTTGAAACAATAACAGAAACAATAACGTAGAGACGATAACGTAAAGACAATAACGTAGAAACGGTAACGTAGAGACAGTAACGTCGAAACAATAACGTAGAGACGGTAACGTAGAAACAATGACGTAAAGACAGTAACGTAGAAACAATAACGTAGAGACGATAACGTAAAGACAATAACGTAGAGACGATAACGTAAAGACAATAACGTAGAGACGGTAACATAGAAACAATAACAGAAACAATAACGTAGAGACAGTAACGTAGAAACAATAACGTAGAGACGGTAACGTTGAAACAATAACAGAAACAATAACGTAGAGACAGTAACGTAGAAACAATAACGTAGAGACGATAACGTAAAGACAATAACGTAGAGACAGTAACGTCGAAACAATAACGTAGAGACGGTAACGTAGAAACAATGACGTAGAGACGGTAAAGTTGAAACAATAATGTAGAGACGATAACGTAGAAACAATGACGTAAAGACAATAACGTAAAGACAGTAACGTAGAAACAATAACGTAGAGACGATAACGTAGAAACAATAACGTAGAGACGATAACATAGAGACGATAACGTAAAGACAATATCGTAGAGACAATAACGTAGAGACAGTAACGTAGAAACAATAATGTATAGATGGTAACGTTGAAACAATAACATAGAGACGATAACGTAGAGACGATAACGTAAAGACAATAACGTAGAGACGGTAACGTAGAAACAATAACATAGAAACAATAACGTAGAGACAGTATCGTCAAGACAATAATGTAAAGACAGTAACGTAGAAACAATAACGTAGAGACAATAACGTAGAAACAGTAACATAGAAACAATAACGTAGAAACAGTAACGTAGAAACAATAACGTAGAGACAATAACGTAGAGACAATAACGTAGAAACAATAACGTAGAAACAATAACGTAGAGACGGTAACGTTGAAACAATAACGTAGAAACAGTAACATAGAAACAATAACGTAGAGACAATAACGTAGAAACAGTAACGTAGAAACAATAACGTAGAGACAATAACGTAGAAACAATAACGTAGAGACTGTAACGTTGAAACAATAACGTAGAGACGATAACGTAAAGACAATAACGTAGAGACAGTAACGTAGAAACAATAATGTATAGATGGTAACGTTGAAACAATAACATAGAGACGATAACGTAGAGACGATAACGTAAAGACAATAACATAGAGACGATAACGTAGAGACAATAACGTAGAAACAATAACGTAGAGACGATAACGTAAAGACAATAACGTAGAGACGGTAACGTAGAGACAATAACAGAAACAATAACGTAGAGACAGTAACGTAGAAACAATAACGTAGAGACAATAACATAGAAACGGTAACGTAGAGACGGTAACGTTGAAACAATAACGTAGAAACAGTAACGTAGAAACAATAACGTAGAGACAATAACGTAGAAACGGTAACGTTGAAACAATAACCTAGAAACAGTAACGTAGAAACAATAACGTAGAGACAATAACGTAGAGACGGCAATGTTGAAACAATAACGTAGAGACGATAACGTAAAGACGGTAACGTAGAAACAATAACGTAGAAACAGTAACGTAGAAACAATGACGTAAAGACAATAACGTAGAGACGGTAACGTAGAAACAATAACGTAGAGACAATAACATAGAAACAGTAACGTAGAGACGGTAACGTTGAAACAATAACGTAGAAACAGTAACGTAGAAACAATAACGTAGAGACAATAACGTAGAAACGGTAACGTTGAAACAATAACCTAGAAACAGTAACGTAGAAACAATAACGTAGAAACAGTAACGTATAGACAATAACGTAGAGACGGTAACGTTGAAACAATAACGTAGAAACAGTAACGTAGAAACAATAACGTAGAGACGATAACGTAAAGACAATAACATAGAGACAGTAACGTTGAAACAATAACGTAGAGACAGTAACGTAGAAACAATAACGTAGAGACAGTAACGCTGAAACAATAACGTAGAGACGATAACGTAGAAACAATAACGTAGAGACGATAACGTAAAGACAATAACGTAGAGACGGTAACATAGAAACAATAACAGAAACAATAACGTAGAGACGATAACATAGAGACAATAACGTAGAGACAATAACGTAGAGACAGTAACGTAGAAACAATAATGTATAGATGGTAACGTTGAAACAATAACATAGAGACGATAACGTAGAGACGATAACGTAAAGACAATAACGTAGAGACGGTAACGTAGAGACGATAACGTAAAGACAATAACGTAGAGACCGTAACGTAGAGACGATAACGTAAAGACAATAACATAGAGACGGTAACGTAGAGACAGTAACGTAGAAACAATAATGTATAGATGGTAACGTTGAAACAATAACATAGAGACGATAACGTAGAGACGATAACGTAAAGACAATAACGTAGAGACGGTAACGTAGAAACAATAACATAGAAACAATAACGTAGAGACAGTATCGTCAAGACAATAATGTAAAGACAGTAACGTAGAAACAATAACGTAGAGACAATAACGTAGAAACAGTAACGTAGAGACGGTAACGTTGAAACAATAACGTAGAAACAGTAACATAGAAACAATAACGTAGAGACAATAACGTAGAAACAGTAACGTAGAAACAATAACGTAGAGACAATAACGTAGAAACAATAACGTAGAGACGGTAACGTTGAAACAATAACGTAGAGACGATAACGTAAAGACAATAACGTAGAGACGGTAACGTAGAAACAATAACGTAGAGACAATAACATAGAAACAGTAACGTAGAGATGGTAATGTTGAAACAATAACGTAGAAACAGTAACGTAGAAACAATAACGTAGAGACAATAACGTAGAAACGGTAACGTTGAAACAATAACGTAGAAACAGTAACGTTGAAACAGTAACGTATAGACAATAACGTAGAGACGGTAACGTTGAAACAATAACGTAGAAACAGTAACGTAGAAACAATAACGTAGAGACGATAACGTAAAGACAATAACATAGAGACAGTAACGTAGAAACAATAACGTAGAGACAGTAACGTAAAGACAGTAACGTAGAAACAATAACATAGAGACAGTAACGTAGAAACAATGACGTAAAGACAATAACGTAAAGACAGTAACGTAGAAACAATGACGTAGAGACGGTAATGTTGAAACAATAACGTAGAGACAATAACGTAGAAACAATAACGTAAATAATGTAGAGACGGTAACGTTGAAACAGTAACGTAGAAACAGTAACGTAGAAACAATAACATAAATAATGTAGAGACGGTAACGTTGAAACAATAACGTAGAGACAATAACGTAGAAACAATAACGTAAATAACGTAGAGACGGTAACATTGAAACAGTAACGTAGAAACAATAACGTAGAGACGGTATCGTTGAAACAATAACGTAGAAACAATAACGTAGAGACAGTAACGTAGAAACAGTAACGTAGAAACAGTAACGTAGAGACAGTAACGTTGAAACAATAACGTAGAAACAGTAACGTAGAAACGGTAACGTAGAGACGGTAATGTTGAAACAATAACGTAGAGACGGTAACGTAGAAACGGTAACGTAGAGACGGTAATGTTGAAACAGTAACGTAGAAACAATAACGTAGAAACAATAACGTAAATAATGTAGAGACAGTAACATAGAAACAGTAACATAGAAACAATAACGTAGAAACAGTAACGTAGAAACGGTAACGTAGAGACGGTAATGTTGAAACAATAACGTAGAGACGGTAACGTAGAAACGGTAACGTAGAGACGGTAATGTTGAAACAATAACGTAGAAACAGTAACATAGAAACGGTAACGTAGAGACGGTAATGTTGAAACAGTAACGTAGAAACAATAACGTAGAAACAATAACGTAAATAATGTAGAGACAGTAACATAGAAACAGTAACATAGAAACAATAACGTAGAAACAATAACATAGAAACAATAACGTAGAGATGGTAATGTAAAGTCAAGGTCTGATAGAACCTTTTATGTGTCTTTTGTTGCTTCTGTTGTTGTTTTACCTTTGTCTTTGTTCTCTGCAGACACACTGAGGTTGGCTCTGATTGGTCGTCTCCCTGCTGACACACTGAGGTTGGCTCTGATTGGTCGTCTCCCTGCTGACACACTGAGGTTGGCTCTGATTGGTCGTCTCCCTGCTGACACACTGAGGTTGGCTCTGATTTGTTGCCTCCCTCCTGATGCACTTAGGTTAGCTCTGATTGGTCATCTCCCTCCTGATGCACTGAGGTTGCTGACATCATGCACGCAGTGACAGAGACGGTTGCTCCGAGCACTAACGGGAGCAATAACGGGACTCAAATGGGGTGCGAGCTGCCGTACGATGATGGCCGCCTGCCGTTGGTGCTGCTGTACAGTGTGGTGCTGGCTGTTGGTCTGCCCGCCAACCTGCTGACCGTCTACCTCACCTGGCTGCAGGTGCGCAGGAAGAACGTGCTGGGCGTGTACCTATGGAGCTTGTCGCTGTGTGATCTCACCTACCTGGGCACGCTGCCGCTGTGGGCATATTACGTCAGCAATGATCACCGATGGCCGTGGAGCTCGGCCGCCTGCAAACTGACGGGCTACATCTTCTTCAACAACATGTACATCAGCATCTTCCTGTTGTGCTGTGTTTCTTGCGACCGCTATATGGCTGTTGTATACAGCGTGGAGTCCCGTGGGCTGCGCAGGCAGCGGTTGGCCGCCGGCATCGCCATCAGCATTGTGCTGGTGGTTGCCATCGGTCACGTCCCCGTCTTCACCATGCGGGAGGGTGACGCTGCCGGGCACGGCCATCACCGCTGCTTTGAGCCGAGCCAGAGCAGCGCCACGGTGACGGGCTTCTACTACGCCCGCTTTGTGGTGGGCTTCCTGATCCCGCTGCTTCTGTTGGTGGCGACCAACCGTGGCATCCTGGCTGGCGTGCAGCGCAGCACGGGGTTGCGGCAGGAGCAGAAGGAGCGTGTGCGCTGGCTGGCGGTGGCGGTGGTGCTGCTGTTCCTAGTCTGCTTCGCCCCGTATCACCTGATCCTGCTGGTCCGTGCTTTCAACTTCCACTTCCCCCAGCTGGAGGACAGCTGTCAGGGGGAGACCAGCATGTACACGCCCTACACCATCTCGCTCGGACTGTCCACCGTCAACAGCGCCGTCAACCCCGTCCTCTACGTGCTGTCCAGCGACAACATCCGCAAAGAGCTGCGGCGAGGCCTTGCACGCCTCTGTGACCGGGCTCACCTGAGACCGCCGTCCAACAGCAGCCAGAACAAGATCCAGCCCACCAGGAACTCCTCCGAGCTGCCCGCCGACAGCCAGAGACACCCAGCGGGTGAGGACGGACGTCCAGGGAAACCGCCGGGGACCTGACAGACTGGTCCCTGCTGAAGGGTCACGACATTGGAGATCGAGAACTCTGTGGTCTGTGGGGACACCTTCAGGCTCAAAAAAACAAACAACAAACAAACTGCAAATGTTTAAACTGTTTCGCGCTTCTTGTTTTTAAACACTGTGATGTAAAAACATGCTGTTGATTGTTCCTGACGATAGTCTGGAGGACTTATATAAATAAACATACAGTGTGACTTCCTGTTGATTGAGCTTCTAGTTTCCTGTCAGATGGCTGCTGGTTACCATGGCAACAGAATCAGGTGAGAGGATGTGGGTCAGACTGAAGCACATTTATTATTCATGCTGCAGATTTGATGCTCAGTGATGTGGACGATAACGCAGGAACAAAGACAGAGAAGAAGAAAACTCAAACACATTTATCACATTCAAAACAACAAGAAAAGAAACAAACATTTAAATTAATTAAAGTTTTATTTCCTCATGATGACATCATAATTATTCACATCAATGCAGTTTTAAGGAGTTAATCATCTGTTCATTAAAAGTGAAGGACTGATCAATAATGACTCAATAATCAATAAAACACTTTGTCATCACTTTCTGTATAATATATATTTATCATTTCTATATATATCTGAATATTTCTGACTTCAGACAAAATGAGACATTTAAACATTTTATAAACCAAATCAAACTAATACTGTTATTGATCACTGATCAGCTGATCAAATGTGAGAAACGGGAAAGAAAGTTTAAATATTAAAACACGAACCAGTGTTTCCTCTTTCAGCTGCAGTAGCCGCCACTTCCTGTTTCACATGAGATGTCACTTGAGGCAGGTCAGAGGTCAGCAGAGGTCAGCAAGGGGCCCCATGGTGAGGAGCTTAGTACTGGGGCCCCATGGTCAGGAGGTTAGTACTGGGGGCCCCATGGTGAGGAGTTTAGTACTGGGGGCCCCATGGTCAGGAGCTTAGTACCGGGGCTCCATGGTCAGGAGCTTAGTACTGGGGGCCCCATGGTCAGGAGCTTAGTACCGGGGCTCCATGGTCAGGAGCTTAGTACTGGGGGCCCCATGGTCAGGAGGTTAGTACTGGGGGCCCCATGGTGAGGAGTTTAGTACTGGGGGCCCCATGGTCAGGAGCTTAGTACCGGGGCTCCATGGTCAGGAGCTTAGTACCGGGGCCCCATGGTCAGGAGCTTAGTACCGGGGCCCCATGGTGAGGAGTTTAGTACTGGGGGCCCCATGGTCAGGAGCTTAGTACTGGGGGCTCCATGGTCAGGAGCTTAGTACCGGGGCCCCATGGTCAGGAGCTTAGTACCGGGGCCCCATGGTGAGGAGTTTAGTACTGGGGGCCCCATGGTCAGGAGGTTAGTACCGGGGCTCCATGGTCAGGAGCTTAGTACCGGGGCTCCATGGTCAGGAGCTTAGTACCGGGGCTCCATGGTGAGGAGCTTAGTACTGGGGCCCCAGGATCAGAGTTTGCAGATGTTTTATGATCATCAGAAGTCAGCTGAGGGTCAAACACTCAGATTACTGCCTGAGGAGAAAAAGGGGGGCGTGATGCCATCAAAGGTGAGATGAGGCTGCATCAATACTTTTCCAGCTCTGAAAACACATCTGATGCTTGGTTTAGTTTGGTGTGACAGGAACGTCACATTCAGATCATACACCTGTAGGTTACTGACGGGGGCGGAGTCAGTGGCGACCAGGTCAGTGTGTCCTCTGCTGTGAGTAGTGACATCAACGCGCTGCTTCAGGCAAAGACACTCAGCAACTCTACTGCAAAATGTCAACATGTATGTTTATATCACCAACAATGACGATGTTGGTTGACATGGAGCAGACTGAGGTCAGGAGGTCGTGGATCTCAGGGAGGAGAGATGAGTTTGGTTTGTAGATGAGAACATTGTCATGGAGTAACGTGGTTTACATGTTAGAGAAGAAAGATCCACCACTGGCAGGGAGACAGTTTCAGTTCAGCCTGGAGTGTGATTGTTAAACCACCAGACCTGCAGGCTTCTTCCATGTAACTATATCCAGCAGGGCAGAGTAGTCCTCTTGTTCACGTCGGTAGTCCTCTGGTTCACGTCGGTAGTCCTCTGGTTCACGTCGGTAGTCTTCTGGTTCACGTCGGTTGTCCTCTGGTTCACGTCGGTAGTCCTCTGGTTCACGTCGGTAGTCCTCTGGTTCACGTCGGTAGTCTTCTGGTTCACGTCGGTTGTCCTCTGGTTCATGTCGGTAGTCTTCTGGTTCACGTCGGTAGTCTTCTGGTTCGTGTCAGTAGTCCTGTAGTTTGTGTCAGTAGTCCTGTAGTTCATGTCAGTAGTCCTCTGGTTCGTGTCAGTAGTCCTGTAGTTCGTGTCAGTAGTCCTCTGGTTCGTGTCAGTAGTCCTCTGGTTCATGTCAGTAGTTCTGTAGTTCATGTCAGTAGTCCTGTAGTTCGTGTCAGTAGTCCTCTGGTTCGTGTCAGTAGTCCTCTGGTTCGTGTCAGTAGTCCTGTAGTTCATGTCAGTAGTCCTCTGGTTCGTGTCAGTAGTCCTGTAGTTCATGTCAGTAGTCCTGTAGTTCGTGTCAGTAGTCCTGTAGTTCATGTCAGTAGTCCTCTGGTTCGTGTCAGTAGTCCTGTAGTTCGTGTCAGTAGTCCTGTAGTTCATGTCAGTAGTCCTGTAGTTCGTGTCAGTAGTCCTCTGGTTCGTGTCAGTAGTCCTGTAGTTTGTGTCAGTAGTCCTGTAGTTCAATCAATCAATCAATCCATTTTTATTTATATAGCGCCATATCACAACGAAAGTCATCTCAAGGCACTTTTCACATAGAGCAGGTCAAGATCGTACTCTTTAATTTACAGAGACCCAACAATTCCCCCATGAGCAGCACTTGGCGACAGCGGTAAGGAAAAACTCCCCTTTAACGGGTAGAAACCTCAAGCAGAACCCGGCTCTTGGTGGGCGGCCATCTGCTTTGACCGGTTGGGTTGAGAGAGAGAAAGAGAGAGGGAAAGGGGGGGGGGGGGGGGGGGGGGGGGACAGGAGAGCAATAATCACAACAACAACAACAAGCACAAGCAGCAACAGCCAGGGAAGGATGCCATCAGGACTGTGAAGGACCGCGAAGGCTCGGCCCAGAACCCAGGGGTTCCTGTGAGATGAGAAAGCACAAAAAACTCCGGGAAAGAAGCAAAGTTAGTGACATGCATTGATGTTACATGAATGCATACAGATGGAGAGGAGGAGGAGGAGAGAGGAGCTCAGTGCATCATGGGAAGTCCCCCAGCAGTCTAGGCCTATAGCAGCATAACTAAGGGCTGATCCAAGGCGAGCCTGGTCGGCCCTAACTATAAGCTTTATCAAAAAGGAAAGTTTTAAGCCTACTCTTAAACATAGAGAGGGTGTCTGCACCCCGGACCCAATCTGGAAGATGGTTCCATAGAAGAGGAGCCTGATAGCTGAAGGCTCTGCCTCCCATTCTACTTTTAAAGACTGTAGGGACCACCAGTAAGCTGCATACTGGGAGCGCAGTGTTCTAGTGGGATAATACGGTACTATGAGCTCTTCAAGATATGATGGTGTCTGACCATTAAGGGCTTTGTAAGTTAGGAGAAGGATTTTAAATTCTATTCTAGATTTTACAGGAAGCCAATGCAGCGAAGCTAAAATGGGAGAAATGTGGTCTCTTTTTCTAGTTTTAGTCAGAACACGTGCAGCTGCATTCTGGACCAGCTGGAGAGTCTTTAGAGACTTGTTAGGGCAGCCTGATAATAAGGAATTGCAATAATCCAGCCTAGAAGTAACAAATGCATGAACTAGTTTTTCTGCATCTTTTAGGGACAGGATGTGATTTTTGTGATATTACGTAAGTGAAAAAAGGCAGTCCTTGAGATTTGATTTATGTGGGAGTTAAAGGACATATCGGTTCATGTCAGTAGTCCTGTAGTTCGTGTCAGTAGTCCTGTAGTTCATGTCAGTAGTCCTCTAGTTCGTGTCAGTAGTCCTGTAGTTCATGTCAGTAGTCCTGTAGTTCGTGTCAGTAGTCCTCTGGTTCGTGTCAGTAGTCCTGTAGTTCATGTCAGTAGTCCTGTAGTTCGTGTCAGTAGTCCTCTGGTTCGTGTCAGTAGTCCTGTAGTTCGTGTCAGTAGTCCTGTAGTTCATGTCAGTAGTCCTGTAGTTCGTGTCAGTAGTCCTGTAGTTCGTGTCAGTAGTCCTCTGGTTCGTGTCAGTAGTCCTGTAGTTCGTGTCAGTAGTCCTGTAGTTCGTGTCAGTAGTCCTCTGGTTCGTGTCAGTAGTCCTGTAGTTCGTGTCAGTAGTCCTCTGGTTCGTGTCAGTAGTCCTGTAGTTCGTGTCAGTAGTCCTGTAGTTCGTGTCAGTAGTCCTGTAGTTCGTGTCAGTAGTCCTCTGGTTCGTGTCAGTAGTTCTGTAGTTCGTGTCAGTAGTTCTGTAGTTCGTGTCAGTAGTTCTGTAGTTCGTGTCAGTAGTCCTGTAGTTCGTGTCAGTAGTCCTCTGGTTCGTGTCAGTAGTTCTGTAGTTCGTGTCAGTAGTCCTGTAGTTCGTGTCAGTAGTCCTCTGGTTCGTGTCAGTAGTCCTGTGGTTCGTGTCAGTAGTTCTGTAGTTCGTGTATGAGGAGAGATTGTGTATTGAATAGTTCCGTGGTGGAGGCAGACGGAGCTGCGGCTGTGATGTATTTCTGGTAGTTTGGATGTTTCTCACGATGACACTCAGGTTTGTTTTGCTTTGTATTCAAACTCTGAAACCGCAGCGAGTCTCTGTCGATGCAACGTCAACAAGAATAAAACCAGACAGAAAGTTTCCTTCGTGAAACAGCTTCATCAGGACATTATACTAAAAACTGAAGTGTAATGGGTGATTAATTATTAATGAAGTTCACTTTCTGGAGAGAAAACATTCAGTCACACTGATTTCATCTAAAACAGCCACAATGACTTCATTCAATGTGAAAAAGCAAAAACATTTTTTAATTAAAACTGATCATATTTAACTCAGAACAGCCTTTATATAATAAAATCAGCTGCACAAAATAAATAAAAGTCGAAATATTTCAGTTTCTGTGTATTATGTGTCAGTTCAGGAAAAGTCAGTGTCGTGTTTTCTGCAGTTGAGCAGCATGTTATTCTGTATCGCAGCAACTCAAACCACTAAAACCACATCCGACCTGCAATCCTCCCGTTCTGCTGATCTGTTTCCTGCTGTGTGGACAACATGTACCTGAACACACATCTGCTCAACTTCACTTCACTGTCTCAGTTTTATTTGAAATGTACTTATTCTCTTATTTTTATGACTTGCAATTTTTATTTCACAATATAAACGTCATTCAACAGATGACGTCCACCTGCATATAAAGCTATCAACAAGAAGACAAATAATTAAAAATAATTAAAATTAAAAAAATGATAAAACAAATCATAATAAAATCAAAGCAGCATATCTCTCACAGTTGAGGAGGAGCGTCTCCGTCCTGCCGTCCAATCAGAGCAGCCGTCTGGGTTCAGAAAACATCTCATTAACAGTGAATCTTCATCCAGACTGAACCAGTGAGCAGCAGCACCACATTTCCAGCAGGCTGCAAAATAATAATAATAATAATGATAATAATAATAATAATGATAATAATAGTAACAAATAAAAAATAAATAATAATAATAGTGATGATAATAATAATAATAATAATGATAATAATAATAATAGTGATAATAATAATACCTTCTTCAGGTCCAGTAGGATAAATGTTAGTGTTACGTCGACGCTTCGTTCTCAGATCTCCTGATGTTATTCTGCAGTTGCTGTAAATCTCGTCTCATTCGTGTCCATCAGACAGCAGCTTCGTTCCCTCCATAAAAACATTCTGTAACATTTAGATGCTTCACGTAAAAACCTGCAGAAGTTTGTGTAACTTATCTGCTGAACTTATTATTGATTTATTTATTTCCAACAGCAGGTGACATGAAATGCTGATTACTCTAAATTTGTTGTCAATATCAATATGAACAGCAGAACTGATGTGTTTCATCAGTTCAGTCGAATCATTTAGTTTATGGTCTGTTTGTGTTTCTCGTCTGAATCTTCTATCGATCATCGATCAATATCTGTTTATGTCGATATGAAGTTTAATATCTGAGAATTCAGCCGACAATAAATCAAGATGCTGAAACAGAACTTGCAGGTTTTCAATAATAAATTAAATGTTTAACCAGAACAAGTCAATGCTAAGCTAGTTAGCTTTAGCAGGAGCATTTAGCTAATGTTTGATTTAATTCAATATGTGGAAAAAACAGATTAAATCTAAAGAACATTCAGAACATTTAGCTTTAGCTGATGTTAGCATGTCGCTACCTGAAGCACTGCTGGCATCTATGTTGTTTTTACCCTTTTTATGCTTTAATATGTTTTTATTTGTAAGTTAAAAAGAAACTGATAGAAAATGTCTTTACAGACTTTGTGGTTTTTAAGTGTGAGACACTAAAGAATCAGTTGCAGACACAGGAAGTGACACCAGGTGTGACATGAAGAAGAAACATCTGAGATTCAGACGTTAAAACTTAAATCTGAGACATGAAATGTGTTTAATTCACAGAAATGAAAAACTTCCTGAAACTTTCATCTCTCACTTCATGTTTTTCACCTGAACATGTTTTTACTTCCAGAGGAAAATAGTTTCTTTTATTGTTTGTCACATAAAGAGTTAATATGTATTATAATATTATTATATAAACTGTGATTTATGTTTTATTTACTGTCGTATGTGACAGTTTCTTCTGTGTGGATCAGCTGCTCTCAGGTGTGTTTACCTGTCTGACATAATATTTTCACATCATTCATACGAGTGCTCGTCGGTCTTTGATTAGAAATAAACCATTGAGCGTCGTGTCAGATCCTGTTAAAACCACCATCACAGGAAGCAGATCTGAACACCTTTCAGAAACACGTTCAGCACGTCGACTTTCCTCTCAACCATCAGTTCAGAAATCCACTGATAGAAAATCATGTTAAGTGTTTAAACATATATAATATATATATTATATATACATATATAATATATACCATAGAACCGTATGTGCACTATAGTACAGTACATACTGGTGAACTACAACCTGTCTGTTCGTATTTCTTTGGTTTACAAACTGAAAGCAAAGAAGAAAACACAGGACGTGGTTGAAAGCCTCACAAACAGTAAGGGGGTCTTTGTGTTATTTCTTCTTCACAGGAAATCTGACCTGATTTGTGCTCTGCTCTGATTGGCTCTGCTGTCTCCCTGCTCTCAGACGGACGCTCTGACTGGCTGACTGCTGTGTGTAAACAAGCAGAGGCCACGCCCCCTCATTAATAATTAATTAACCTGCCAGACCAAACCCAGGGCTCAATGAATCATTGATGCGCTGCCTGACGACTGACCTAGAAACTGAATAACACAACACCTCTGACATCACTGATGATGTCACAGGCAACGCGTTCCACAACATCAGCTGTCAGAGGAAAACAATCAGCTGTGCAGGTGAGTTCAGGTGTGTTCAGGTGAGTTCAGGTGAGTTCAGGTGAGTTCAGGTGAGTTCAGGTGAGTTCAGGTGTGTTCAGGTGAGTTCAGGTGAGTTCAGGTGAGTTCAGGTGAGTTCAGGTGTGTTCAGGTGAGTTCAGGTGTGTTCAGGTGTGTTCAGGTGAGTTCAGGTGAGTTCAGGTGTGTTCAGGTGAGTTCAGGTGTGTTCAGGTGTGTTCAGGTGTGTTCAGGTGTGTTCAGGTGAGTTCAGGTGAGTTCAGGTGTTGTGACAGAGACAGACACTCAGACTTTCATCAGATTCTTTTATTGTTTCTGTTTGTCGTCGTTACAAAGATTCGTTAACTTGTGATTTTGGAAGAAACAAAGCAGTAGTGTTCAGGACCGCCCCCCGCTCACCTGATCTGTGAGGTCAGAGGTCAGGGGGCGGGGCAGGGGGGCGTGGTGCAACAGGAAGGATCACTGACACAAAATCAAAGGTTTTTTTTCTGCTACAACAACAACGATGTGCAACTTTAACAAAACTTTCAAATGAATACAGTGTTTTTTCATCAGAGTGAGACGTCCCGTCTGCGGCTAACACCCCGCTGAAGCTCCGACGTTAAACAGGAAAGGATTTTAATAAAGAGAAGAAGAAGAGGTGATTGACAGCAGCAGCGTGGTCCCACAGGTCAAAGGTCAAATACACAGCAGCCATCAGCAGCATTTCCTAGCAACAGCACGGGCTTAAAACCAGGGGGCGGGGCTTCCCAGCAGGTTAAATCCACAAAAATAAAAGCAGCAGGAAGCTCAGACTCACCCCGCCATAATAAAATCAAAGTAAAATCTAAAACACAGTCTGCAGCCTGATTGGTTCATGGGCCTGCTGGCCTCAGGGCGGTGGGCGGGGCCTCAGGGCTCCGTGTCCATGCTGTCCAGGGTCAGCTGACTGCGGTGGGGTGAGTTGGGGCTGGGGGGGCTGCTGGGGTTAGAGCTGTTAGAGGGGGTCGAGTGAGAGTCCGGCTGAGAGAGAGAGAGAGAGAGACAGAGAGAGAGAGAGAGAAGAGAGAGAGAGAGAGAGAGAGAGAGAGACAGAGAGAGAGAGAGAGAGAGAGAGAGAGAGAGACAGAGAGAGAGAGAGAGAGAGAGAGAGACAGAGAGAGAGAGAGAGAGAGAGAGAGAGAGAGAGAGAGAGAGAGAGATGTCAGCTGGTCCTGAGACTTACTGATCAATAATCAATACTGCTCAACCTCAGACCAGCACTGCTCTCCAACCACCAATCACAGTCAACCAAATTATTAAACTAACAAAAGATGCCTCTCTGACACTAAACCATAAACATAACATATAATATAATCACAGTCAGCCATACAGACAGAGATGCACTTTCTCTTAAAATGTGACAAATATAATAACATCAGAGCGGAAAACTAAGAAATTTATATGTTAATTCCAAACTTTACAAAGTTAGACGACAGTAAAAAGCAACAGATTCTATCAGGAGACAAACATGCAGCAAACTGAGGAAACATCACTGAATGTTACAGTGATGTGTGTGTGTATATATATATATATATACACACACACACATATATATATATGTGTGTGTGTGTATATATATATATATATATATATATATATATACACACACACACACACACATATATATATATATGTGTGTGTGTGTGTGTATATATATATATATATATATATATATATATATATATATGTATATATTCTGCCATTCTCTTGTTGTTTTTATTTATTCATTTATGTTATTTTCTTTAGGGCTGTAGTCAACTGGTCGATTGGTTGGTCGATATGCTCTCGTCTGACCAAATTCTCATTGGTCGACTAATCTCCGTGTTACTTTCATAAGGAGAAAAGTGCTTCAGTAACTTTCCAGGATTAATTTATTATTTCCTGCAGCGGGAGGGACAGATTAAAAAATTACCTGTGAAAACAAGGCGGGTGTATTCAAAACACCCCCTTTATTTCCACAACTTTGAACTCGCCCAACCTAATGGAGACTGCTGGGTCCAACTGTACTCAACGTTTACTGAACGTTTACTGAGCGTTTACTGAACGTTTATTGAATCAGTGTTTCTCCTACAATTATTACAACAAGAACCCCGCCAGGCCAAAAAATTTTTTAATGCCAAAAAAACACTAAATATCCATTCACTCAGAAATCAACAGCGTTTGAGTGTGAGTCAACGTCTGTGTCGTTACCATGGAAACTCTTGGTAGCGTAACTCTAAGTAATACGGCAGCGTGTAACATGTTTGCGTAGCGAGTGGGAAAGAGCGAGAGGCAGGAAAGTGACGGTGAATATTAGCGGATCAGAGGAAAAGGTTAACAGGAAGTTGTGTGTCAGTAAATGTACAGTAGACTAGTGTGTCAGTAAATGTACAGTACAGACTAGTGTGTCAGTAAATGTGCAGTACAGACTAGTGTGTCAGTAAATGTGCAGTACAGACTAGTGTGTCAGTAAATGTGCAGTACAGACTACAGTGAGTCAGTAAATGTGCAGTACA